>NW_006433948.1:2489179-2499830 GCF_000325575.1 Pteropus alecto | reverse complement strand
ACATGATTTCTCCTGAACGTACGCTTCCTTCTGGGAGGCCAGGGTTACACTGTGTGCTAAGGGAACGCTTGTGCGGATGTGCCCTGGTAAAAACCCTGGATTCCTCAGCCCAGGGGACCGTCCCCGGCAGACAGTGATTCACACATGTCGTTACAAGCCACTGCTGCAGAAATGCGGTACGGCTGTGTGACTCCGCTGGGAGGGGACCCTTGGGAGCCTGCGCCTGGTTGCCTCCAGACTTTTTGCCCCGTGTGCCTTTCACTTGACTGGTTTTGCTACGCATCTTTTCACTGTAATGAATCTTAGCCCTGAGCATGACTGTGTGATGACTCCTGTGGTTCCCCTGGTGAATCGTCGAGCCTGGGGCTGGTCGTGGGGACCCCCGAGAGTTTCCCTAGCTATGTAAACAGAAAAGAACACCGTTTACCTCACGGGGTTGTTGGGGCAGATCGAAGAAGTTTAAAGAGTAAAGACATTTTATAAACTGTAAAGAGCTGCACAAACATTCTTATGTTCAGAACTTTCAAATATATATATTCAAGAGCACCTGTGGTCCTGGATGCATTTAGGAAACGAATTCTAGAAAGTGAAATTTGGTAGTTTCCAAGATTGGGAAAACCCAATGGACAGATTCTTCCTGTTATCAAAACCGAGAAAGACGAAAGGAAACTAGCTGAATGATGGGTTGGCAGATGAGGAGATTATATGCAGGCCCTGGACCAGTATCGAAATGACAAAGAGGCAGAGGCAGGTTAGGTGGGGCTGTATCAGGAAGCTTTCTCAACAGGCAAGAGCTGTTGTTCACGAAATCATGGAGCCACTTCAGTAAAACTGATAACGATCAATCTAATTGCTTTATAGTTACCTGCAGATTTAAACTGCCACTAACATGTGTGTGCATGTCTGTGTGTGTACGCTCACAGAAAACATGAAAACATTCTTGCAAAAAAAGTCCAGATAATCTACATAAAGGGCAAGTCCCCTGGACTGTCCCAGAGCTGCCTAAATTCCACTCCCCTCTCCAGAAGGAACCACTACTATGGGCTTGGTCCAGATCTTCCAGACGTTTTTCCTAGACATTTACATATTCTAGACATTTATACATAGATGTAGATGCATAGAATACATATATAGAGAATTAATAATGTCTACATATATGTCTCGAAAATATCTAGAATATGTAAATAGATATAAAGTAACACATAGACACACACGGAAATGTGTGCATATGCATATGCGCCTGTTGGAACATACGAAAGATAAACAGAATTCCATTTTCTGTATATGCCACCACTCTGCCACTTGCCTTTCTCTTACTTGGTCTCAGAGATTTATTTTATCAGTGCATACATGGATCTAGCTCGTTCTGGATTTTTCCAAAACGAAATATTCTCGTACGTGCCTTGTGTGCACATACACGTTCAAGGTTTTTCTAGGGTAGACGCGAGCAGAGTCACAGGATCCTGGGGACACACACCGTCAATTATAATAGATGCTGCCAAAGCGCTTGTCCCCCCGCACCCTCGTCAACATCTGATTCGACTACACTTTAGTATTTTTACCGATCGGATGGTAAAAAGTAGTGTCTCTTCAGTGTGCGTGCCACGTGCAGTCAATAACTGTCTCACCGATGCCGCGAAAGGAATTAGTCAAATATTTGAGTCCTGGCCTACCGTAACTCATGGTTATCGTCATTGATCAGAACCTACCCCCTTCAAGTTTTTCTATGGCAATGCTTCACAGTGATGGAAAAATACTATCTAGAACAAAAAAAAATGACCTCTATTTCTTGGAAAAAGAGAGACAGTGACTTAGCTGTGATTAAAAGGTCCTGTTTGCATTACGAATGTATTCGCTCTGAATTTTCAGGTTTGGTCTCAAGGAGAAAAAGGACGAAGTATCTCCGTGCGGCCACAGCTATGGCTCTTTACTGGTGTCCCCTCCCTGTCCCCACGCTTCTAGGCGAGACCACATGGAGAGAGGGGTTAACTCCTCAGCCTCGCCACTAACCTTTTGTTTACCCTGGAGAGGCCAAAAGACATTCGACCTAAAAAAGCTGCGTTTTATATCTGTTAACGTAGAGGGTGGAGCTACGTATTTAAATTGCTCCCTCCCTGAAATCCCACGAAAATGACCCAAAGGGAGGGTATAAATCAACGAGGATGAAGAGAGACGCCAAAACATATAAAGAAGCTTTTGGAAAAGAAAAATAGTTGGGTGAGTGGCAGCTGTCTTAGCGGAGGAGAAATGGCTGAAATCTGACCCCCGGAGGACACGTGGCAAGAAGAAAGAAGCCGATGCACAGCGTGGACCGGCAGAGCGGATTGGAGCGTCCGTCCCTCACTGCAGACCCGCTGGGCTGGACGCAGACGTCAGGCGCAGGGAGGCCGGGATGCAGTGTCGTCCCGCTGGCAGGATTAAAGAACAGCCTGCCCGTGGCTGGAGAGCCTGCGACGCCCTTACTCTCTCTGGGTCAGCAGCACTGCCCACATGGGTCCAGGCAGGAGAATGAGGGGTTCCCGTCCCGGAAACTGAGCATACCGAGAGACACCCACGCGTGCAGGACTTCCCGATGGCTTTTAGTGCCTCGTCGTTAAGTATAAGTGGGCAGCCAGGGACCAGCACACATGGGAGGCACGGTTCTTACCTGAAAGACCAAAACAAACGCTAAAGGAAGGAATTCGGTGGAAACGGATGTGAGGGAGGAAGGAAAAAAAAAAAACCTCAACTAAATTTAATTTCTAGCCTTAAGAGATGAGCACGGTAGCCACTGTATCTTCAAAACAAGAACAGAAGTCTGGTAAAGAAATGATACAAGGACACTTTCCACGGAAGGAGAACACGAATTTCCAGATTGAAAGGACAGACTAAGCACCGAGCATCGTAAGTGAGAAAAGACCCCATAACACTTGGGGACCAAAAAAAAAAAAAAAAAAAAAAAGAAACGATCCTGAAAGTTTCCAAAGGAAAAAAATATACGGGTTAAATAAGAATCTGGAATTATAACGGACTTCTCAACAGCAACGTTGGAAATAGAAGACAATGGAGCAAAGGCGTCAACATTCTGGAAAAAATTTCCATTGTAGAACTCTAAAGCCAGCCAAACTCACGAGTGTTAACAACAAGAACAACAATTGTTTAAAACATTTTTCTTTCATGTCCACTTTCTCCGAGAGCTATTAGGGTTCCATTTCAGCAACACACGGCTATGATCCCAAGAACGAGGAGGAAAACGAAATTTGTTTCAACACTGACATGAGAAGTGATGGTCCCAGGCTGATGGCTGGGCCGTGGGCCTGGAGAAAGTGGCCAGGACAGAAGATCCCAGGAAGGATGTCTTCAGGAAAAAAGTAGACTGAGAAATTACCTGGTCAGCTTGACCCTATCGAGAGGAGTTTTATAATTCTGTCAAGAAGTTTGGAGAAAAATCGCAAGGTACGTAGAAGACTAACTAAATGAAAAACGAATGAGATTATTAACTCCAGGAAATACAAAAAGCTGTACAAGAAAGGAAATGGAATCGTATTATACTACAGAATCACAAAAATGTAAACACTAAATACTCATTTAATCGAACACCGTGATAGAATCGTTTTGATAGAGGCGAGGCAGTGTGCAGGGGTGGCTGTATGAGAGCTGTATTCCCATCTTTCATAAAGGCAAGTCAATGGATAATGCTTAAATTTTTAAATTAACATGTTATAGTACCAACTCTTTCTGGAAATAGGGAGGTAAATATCAGAAGAAACAGCTGAAGGAATTAAAGTAGAAGCCTAGGGAACAGGGGAGAAGGTAGGTGGGCAGGAGATGGCTTTTATTTTTCTGAGTATTGTACTATTTGACCTGTGAAAACGATATACATGCATTTGTTTGACATAAATAAAGATTAAGTTTTTAAAAAGTTAAATCGACTGTGATAATAAAAAGGAATTAAAAGCTCTATTGGAGCCAGCCAACGAATCTGCTTACCCGCATGGGTTTCTGCAGAATCTAGAGAAAGCTGGCAATAGCCAAGCCATGTTACGAACTTTACAGACATTGAAGTCACTTAGGTCCCTGAAAATGGCTATAAGGAAAACAAAAACGAAATCCAATAAAACTGTATTGGCAACTCGGTTATTATTTTGGAAGCAACTTCTTCCCTGGGGGTAAAAAGTGGCAGAAATCATCGAGTACAAATGCTTTTCTTGTTTTTTTTTTCCCCTGAAAGTTTACGGGAGTGGGTGGTAGAAATGCACGACTACTACAGGGATTTCCTGACACCAGCGTAGAACATTCTGGGGGCAGCAGGGTACAGCTGGATGGGAGAACACAGGGCTGCAAGGAATAGCGAGGTCTGGAGCAATGGTAACCTTGTGGAAAACCGAGAGCCCAAGACTCGTCTTTAAGTAAAAATCAATCATGTTAATTAGCAAGAGCCGCTGAGAACCACCGCGAAGAAAAAGCTGAACCATTCGCCAAGTCACGTGACGTGCACTCCAGGTCTCTTCATAACTGACACGCAGACCATCTACTAAGAGATGTATCTTCCTCAGAATCCCAGCACAGTCATTAAAATAAAATTTCTCCAAGTGGGGGCCATTTTTAATTATAACATTGTCAAACTATGTATTAAAACCTATTGCAGAAGGTGAGGTATCAGAGCGAATGAAACAAAACTACAGGTTCCCTGTCCCGAATGTATTGTTTTTTTTTTTAACCAACAGTGTAAAGTCCACTTGTACTACACACATTATGTTGTCTCGTCATCATCAAAAACGGTGTGCGTGTTTTCTTCCCACAGGGAAGGAGATGGAAGACGTTAGCGAACGCAGCCCGAGACTTTACCTGGTACTGGAACTGAATGGGCTGCAGTTGGCTGTCATTCTGCGTCATCTTCCTGGCTAGGGCCTCTTTCAACGCAAGGGCTTTATTCAGCTCGACCAGCTCCTTAGACATCTGAGCCTGACGTAGGGCGTGCTGGGTGGTGAAGGTGTCAGAAGACCTGCTGCTCTCCGGACTGCTGTCCACCAGCTGGAAAAGGTCAGGCTCATGATTTGTAGGACAAAGGAGCTACCGGAAGTCCCTGGGTGCGCTTCGAGTCTCGCGGCCTCCCCTCTCCTCGCAGTCCCGCTGTCCTTCTCAAACCGTGGCCCCTCAGACGTGCGCTGCACACATCTGACGTAAACTGGCCCAGCCCGCTACGCTGCTCTCACGAGCATCCGGGTTCTTCCACCCTATAACTGACTCTCTTAGAGCGAACTGAGTTTCTTGCTCTTTTCTTTATTGACCCGGCCGACATTTCTCACTTTTACTCATTCTCAGGGACCCTTAGAGGAGAAGCGGCTCTGGGAAGGACACGTTAGGAACGGAGGGGATGGAGAAGAGGCCTCGTTTCTTCTCACGGAGCTGATCTCCGGCACCTGATTTCTCTCTCATTTTTCTTGCAGAATAGGAAAACTACCGATATATAGTTGCTTTAGGGAGAAAACGCAGTCTCAGGCAAACCACTGTCTGTCCTTCCCTTTCGACTTTCCTCGATAACCTTTAGCCAACGTCTAATACACTTGCTCTATTCTTGCACCTTGAACACTCGAAATATTTTCCTTGGTTCTTTTAGTCCCTAACCGTCCCATCTACAGAAATGGATGCTGAGATAAGAATCTCCGTTTCTTCTCTAATGGTTTTTTTGATGTTGCCATAATTTCCCAATTTGTTCCCTCCCTCATTTTAACTTGCTAGAGAGCCGAGGCAGAATAGTAGCAGCTAACAAAGAATCAGTGAGCCAGACTGCAAATATAGAGTGACAGCCCTGAGCAGCCCCGCCACCCATCGCCGGCTTCCTATTGGAGATACAGCCCATCCGAGTCAGGGATGTCAAAGCTGAGATTTATACTTGAGATTTCTGGGTTTCCAAGGCATTCTGTGGGAGATGGTAGCAATCAGGGATTCTCTTCCTCAGCTGAGTGGCAAATGATAGGAAATGGCACAGTTGAACTTCCGGTTCTACGCAAAGGGGCCGATTACTTACAGCTTCCGGTTCCGCTGCGGTATCAACAGCTGCAGCCATGCAAGCCGCACTTTCCTCCTGCAATGACACGTGTTACAGTTTAGGCAAAGATTCGGAAGCGCTTACTAGTGGATCTTATCCTGGTCGTTAAATTTTTTTTTCAAGTGTATATGGAGACCTTTTAAGCTACTGGACCCGTTCTGTAGTCATAGAGACTCCAACAGCCACCTTTCCACGTCCCAGCTCTCAAGAGTATCGTTTTTATACAGGTTGATTGTGCGGTCTTTGTAAAAAAAAAAAAAGGGTCATGTGGCCACTGACATATCTATCGCACCTCTGCTGCTTGGCCAGAGGTCACTGGGCCAGAGTGAATCACTTAAGCATTCCAACAGGCCAAAGTCTAACACACTTTACAGACACATAAGATAAAGGCGAAGCAGCAGAGAAGTGAATAGAACTATGTTTGATTTCTATTTTACAGTCAGTCAAGGTAGCAAGAGCCTACCTCATAAGGAAATAAATACCACAGGGGATACCCCAGGAAAATGTGCTCACGAGGTCAGACAAATATGCTGCAGCCTCTGTCCCTCTCCTACAGAGGAACTGGTCCTACGCTGCCACCCCAGGCAGTGGTGAAGCGAAGGGACAGGCTAGGCGCGGACTCCTTCCCAGAGAAGGGCACTGGAACGAGCTCTAGAAGGGAAACCTCAAACCAGTTATTAAGGCCGATCTGTTTATAGGCTGTCATGTGAGCAGGCTCTGTGCTCCCCACTGAAATTCAGGCTAGATTTGGCATTGAAACACGGACTACCACTTCTGTTTAAGTGATTCTACAAAGCCCTGGGAAGAAAGGATTATTTCCAGAAAGTCACATGTTTCAAGGAGGTCATAGGTCATAGAAGGAGCTATTGGCTCGATAGCAAGGAAGGAATTTAGGGTTAGCACATGGAGTCTCTGCACCAGCCCAGTGAAACATTAGATAGTTGTTGAAACTTAAATCTCAGTACCTTTAAGGTGAGGAGCGAAGAGGCCTTTAGTAAGTGCTGGATGTAAAGGATTTCCCTTATTCCGCCCAGAAATTCTCAGCTAGTGAGAGTCAAAGAGAATTCAAAGGGAGCCCAGTATTCCACACCCTTTCTCACCATGATTTACGGCACTGCCAATTCTTAAGGGCGGGGCATAGTCAACCCTTCTTAGAAAAAACCAGAGACTTCATTACATGATAAGTTAATAGTTACCCTTTCCTCTCTCTCGTGTTGTAAGTTTTAGAAAAAGGACTAGTTATAGGCCTATCCTAGATTGGTGGGGCCTGTAACACTGGCTTTTGGAGATTTTTTCTAGTACCTTCCTGAGGGTCAGGATCAAAGTAGCCAGGTTAATACTTAAAGGAGACATGTCGTTACTGTGGATTTACCTTTTGGCTCAATGGCTTAAGCTTTGGTGTCATGTTGTACGTAAACACGGCACAATTCTGCCTTCCTAACCCTAATGTAAATATACAACAATAAGATTTCTTTCAATCCAACAGCCTCTTTCGCCGTCATTCCAAGGGTACAACTGGGAACCTTTCGTAAGGTGAAAACACATGGCTTGCGAAGGTGATGAGCGGGGAAACGAGGCTAGGGTCCTAAGCTGAGCTACGTTAACCAGCAACACCCTCACAAATGGAATCTGCTTGGAGGCTGCAGGCAATACCATGACTGGGCGTGCAAAATGCTTTTTTATGGAACCGGTCTTGGAGGAGGGGACAGAATCGCTGGAGAAATGACTTTGTGGGAACTGAAAGGACAGCATGAATTTCCTCACAGGTAAATGCCACAAGGAGGTTTGCTTGAATTACATTTTAAAGGAATAAATGGTACAGTTTAGCGCTTAAAGCCCCAGGAGGAAGATCTGGGAACAATGGTTGCCTTCATAACTAAAAAGGGGGTGTTCACCTGTCATTTGAAATAAAAACAGTTTTAATCTAGAATGAAGGGCACAGCACTTGCGTTGGAAACATGTGGCTTTCACTGCAGTGAGTCTTGATGAAGGCCACGGGGTACGCTGTTGTATATTTCCAAAGAAATGCATAGCTGGGAGGGTCTCCCGACAATGCATGTGAACAACTCTGATTCAGGGGTCCAGCAGGAGCCGTGGTAAAAGGCTCTGTTCTAACTGTGACAGTGAATAGAAGCCAGGGGCTTTATCAGCTTGCGGCAACCTTTCGCACCCTCCCGCTGCATGTGCCAAGTGATTTTTAGTGGCAGATACAGCGATTCCAGAGAGTTGCTCCGAGCCAGCCACCAGCGGCAACTTCCTGTGTGGCGCACCTGGCAGCAGCCACGTTGCTAGATGCTCACCGAGGCTCTGCCTTCTCTTATTTTAAGAACTTGGTGCGGCGGGTTTCCTTTTTCACCTGGACCCCTGCTCTAGACCGTCCTTTCCTCTTTGTGCGGTAAACTCATCCATGTTTTAGGCCCCGTGTTTTTCCACGCTGCCTCCCTAAATTCTCTAGGCAGTTCCTCGCCCCTTCCTTTGTGCTCCCAACGCCCTTCGCTCATGTTGCTGAGGTATGAGGAACAGAGCAGGCGTGAGAGGGGGTTCCTAGTTTTTCTGGCCTCCTTTCCCTTCCCCCTCCTTCTCCATCGAGGTCTCCCACCACCTGTGAACCATGACCAACTGACCAACTACAAGGCTTGCGAGAGGAACTCTTGACAATAACTGGACAGCTACCCGGATGGGACTGCTCTGCTGTTCTTCAGCTCGAGCCATGAAAACCGTAACGGCCTCCAGCCAAAAGTATCACATCCATCAACACTGAAAACTGCTACCTGAGCCAAAGTGCAGGTAACTCCCGGCGTCGAAGCAGGACCAGAGTATGACAGGTGCTCCCTGAGTGCATCGGCTGAGCGATGCCTGTAATCTCTTTCTGAGTCACTTAGATTTTTTCTTTTGATATAAAGCCACTGCCTAGCAAGGGTACACGGCTAGGGGGGTGGCAGAGTTGGCTTCAAACCAGGGTCTGCCTGGCTCTGGAGCCCAGGCTCTCTATTCCTGTGGCCTGTTTGTTGGATAAATGAACTGTCGGCGTGAACTGCTTGCGATAGTTTTGTGCAGTACTACTTAAACTAAAGCATTGCTTTCTAGTCTTTTGGGAGTTTACTCATTTAATTTCCAGGAACTGGCCATCCTGACCCTTGCCCCCTCCCCATAATACTATATAATATTTTGTTCATTGACTCTTTAGAGTCAAATATACGTGTGGATGGTTTTATAATGTCCTTCTGACAACCCTAAAAAAAAAAAAACACTGGGCAAGACCTGGGGTGGAGACTCGCTGTTCTGGTGACATTAAAACCTCTGACCGAGAACTGGGAATCACCAGCAGGCATTTGCATACACATTACTGACTCGGAATAATAAGCAAGAGGGTGTAACCCCTTAACAAACCAAGACCCCTTAATAGAATATGATTTCAATGAAAAAAGCATACATGCCTAAGGACTAAGATGGAGAAGAAACACCAAAAAGAAGAAGAGCTTCTCTGGGTGGTGAAATTATAAGATTTTTTTCTTCTGGGGGAAAAAAGACAAATACCACCCCCGCCTCTCCTTTCCCCAAAACAACCCACCCGCGCCTACTATAATAGTTCTAAAAATAAATAAAAAGGGGGAACTTAGAGCAGAATGATCATTCGAACGAATTTATTACTGGTTATAAAAGGGGGCTACGGTATGTTGCGGTTGTTCTAAGCTATTCGTCAGAAGCTAGCTTCTTTAGAATCGGGGCCTCTTATCGAATTAGCCTCCACTGAAAGGACAGCGAATCAATGACCGCGGCTCGTGCCACCCAGGAAGTTTTGCACTGCTATGTTGCTGCTTCCGGTATTTGATTAGAATGCTGAAGTATTAATGTGCCATTGCTTATGTAACCTACGAGTGTTTGATGATTTTGCCAATTCCGAGATGCACGATCTCTGCTCTCAGCTCACGATTCATTTGTTTTGGCGAAAGGCACAGAGTGAGACGTGTTTCTATGCACCGGGAGAAACCGATGAAAGCGATGTGCCTATTCCCCACGGTCCCTGCTTGGCTTACCGATATCTGGGTAATCACTTGCTGCAGGTTACGAATTATTTCTACATTTTCTTTTAATTCCTCGTCCTCCAAAGTCTCCACTAGCTTTCGAAGATCCACTTTGCAGCTGAGAATTCAAGCGAAGGATCGCAAGGGTTAATCGCGGCGCAAAGGCCGGAGGACCTACGGGCAGAGACTGGGGTGGCACGGGTCGGTGGCGGGCATGGGGAAGGAGACTCACGCCGCATGCTGCCTGAGCTCTTCGAGCTTGGCGTTCAGTTTTTCGTTTGCTTGTTCTGTCTGCAACAAAGACCCAGGAGATAATCAGTGGCAGTGCCTGACAGCCTCGCCTCATTACGCCCTCCCTCCTGTCTCCATGGATTAAAACCTAGGTACACAGGCTGCCTCCTTTGCTGTAATAGAGGATTTAGTGGGCTTTCGTTACTTAGTGAGAAATATGGTTTTTTTTTTAAACAGCCATGGAAATTAGCCCTTCAGTCAACATGAGCTACTAAAAATAGCACCCGAGCAGCTGGGTCTCAGGCTTGCCGTGAAGCTCGACCGTGGGGTGGGGCGTGAGGCCTCAGTTCCATACAGAACATTG
>NW_006433948.1:2485291-2489057 GCF_000325575.1 Pteropus alecto | reverse complement strand
CATCTGGGCATTTCACACATGAAAGGGCCCCACACTGAATATGCGCTGAGTTGTTTTCAAGTTACACTATCTGATATGGTGGGCTAGTTTTAGCAAAAGAAAGTAAAGAAAGGGGTGGTGGACACAAGAACGATGGCAGAGAAGAAGGAGCGGAGGCAGCTACGTTTTAGAGGGGTGACTGATGGCTTCCATTTGATTTCGCTCAGTATCTGTAACATGCTAGATGCTGCAATAGATTGGGGAAGGACAGTTTACAGAGGCCAAAAAATGTGTGCTTATTATGAAGTTCTGGTAGGACATCAAACAGGAAGCCGACTGGGCGGCCATTGTCACGACCTTAGAAAGGTCAGGTGGGTACGTGGCTGGAATAGCAAGCACTGTTGGCTACGTCCGTCACGCTCTTATACACGTGAGACACAGCTTCGAGTTACTCCACAGGCATGAAATGCAGCACAGTGGCAGAAAACAGCAATAAACATCCCCTGGACCCCATTTGCACCCTTGAGCTAGTCATGGGCAATACAGTGGGGGTGGGACCGTGCCCCCTTTAAAGGAGTCTTTAAGCAGCTTCGCTTGCCCTTCCTCGACGAGAGGGCACAACGAGGCATGAACGCGGAGGAATTACAGATGTCCAATTACGTTTTGGTGGAAGCTCATTTTCGCTTCTGGCAATAGTTCTGTTGTCGCGGACCGAGCTGGATTTAGACTAGCAGAGAAACGTCAGCGACAGCTGGCGTGCGCTGACCCGGATGTTACTACCACACAGGCAGGAGGGTCCAGAACCGGTGTGATCGGTTACATAGCGATCCACTATTTGGAAATTAACCACAGGTGAAAGGATTCCAATTTGCTTCCCAGCTCTTATGTCACCACGGCAGTTTTTAGGATGGGATATGAAATGTGACAGTGTTAGGGGAAGAGACAGAGAGGAACAAAGAGAGATAGAGGGACAGTTACTTGGTATTATGGGTAAAGATCAGGCAGGAATTAAGGTGACAGAGGGACCTGGTTCTCTCTCTCCTCTCTGGTGTCGGTTCTTTGTGGCGGGTATATACGTGTTCACTGTCCAATTCTTTAAGTTTCTATATGTTTAAATATGAGCCCACGGGGTTTCCTCCGAGGGGCTCCATGGGCCATGTGGTCATACTCATCCACTTCTCACCACATAACCGGCGTCTTGTAACGAGAAGCAAGGTAAGCGTTTCAGACACTGAAACTACTAAACATCCCGGCGCCTCACCAGAATGATCCTCTCCAGCATCTGGGCCGTCTGGCCGGCTGCTTCGCTCAGCCCACCGCTGAGTTTTTCATTCTCCTCCAGCAGGGCCCGATTCCTCTCCATCAAAGACTGGAGATTCTCTGACGGTTCCACGCTGAAACGAAGAAAGGGAAGGATTAGAAAAAAACTCCCTGATTGATAACGCCTCTAGCAAAGGTGGATAGAAATATATCCCATAGGCCTCTTGGGGCGTGGTTTAAAATCACCCCTTAAGTCTGGAAAAAGTACGTCAGGGCCACATATGGTCGCCATAGGAATGGCTGACCTCAGTTTAGGATCTTTCTGTCTGTGGCGCGTAGGTAAGAAGTGACAGCTGACTGCAGCTAAGGCACGTGTTCCCTTCCTCCCCTTCCCACTCTCGATCCCTGATTAAACATTACGGATGTAGGGAGAGAAAAGGTTCAGAGGGGGTGGCGGCGATAGTGCTCAGGGTCTAAATTTAATCTCATCAACAGAAGTCGACCTAGTTAATGTAAAGTTTGGGGAAATAGAATTTAAAGAAGTCACACACAGTTGAAACGATGACCAGTGGCCACTAAGAGCATATCTCACAATTCTCTATAAATCAGGGCTCCCTTCTAAGTGCTTGCCTCGCTTCGAACTGATGACCCAGAGCCTCCTGTCCATCTGTCCATCAATTTTAAATTGCTTAGAGTGGGTGGTGGCAACGATGCTGTCGATTTCAAATGCGAGCGGAAGGGACAGGAATAGCTTGAAGGATACATGTAGATAAGAACCTTTGGAATTTATGCAGATGACTTGATATCAGTCCCAGACTAATAAAGCGGACCAATCAGAAGTACGGTTTTGGTCCTGTGTTGTTGTTTTTGTAATCCGCTGGGATCAATTGCCCAAAAGACCTCAAAATAGGACTGGTGAAAAAAAAAAGATCAAAAGAAATATGAAGATTTGGTCTGAAGGAGACGGAGGGAAAATGAATAGTTGTCAAGGCAATAGTAAAGAGAAAAAAGATAGGAAACAGCTGTTCTCAGTCTCCACGAAGGATGGAAAGGAATTTCAGGGGCAGATGTCCTCTCACCCGGCTTCAAACCCCCATGAATTCTCACGGAAGATCTTAGCACGCTCTTTATCAGAAAGTTCATAGTGAGGCACCCCAGAAGGTCTCATGTTGCACTGCTGAGAATTTATGAAGACTCTCGCGAAGGAATGTTCAATTAAAATGTGGATCACAAAAATAAACTACCAGTAAATTTCGTGTTAGAGTGCTGATATTTCCTTGTTTCCTTACTGTTATTAAACTGAAAACTTGCATGCATCGTTCATGAAAGTTGACAAGCTCCAAAGTAATGATGCTTTTTCAAATTCAAGTATAGTTGACATACAATATTATATTAGTTTCAGGTGTATAACGTAGTGATTCGATGTTTATATAGCTTACAAAGCGATCGCCACGATAAGTCTAGTAACCATGTGCCACCACACAAGTTTGTGATATTACTGGCTGTATTCCCTGTACTGTACATTACATCCCTGTGACTTATTTATTTTATAAGTGGAAGTTTGTACTTAATACCCTTCACCCTTTTTTGCCCATCCCTTCACCCCCAAAGTCATACTTTGAACTCGATAGTTTCCCCCCCACCTAAAATTTCCAAGGTTTCCCCAAATGGGAAAAAATACAATGGCAAATCAATGTTCGCTCTTTCCCATGCTATGTAATTGCCAACGCTCGGAAGCGAGTGAGCTGAGCAGGTGCAAACTGACGAACGCTTCAGAGCATCACACAAAAGCTTTAATGATATGCATTCGGAAAGAAAAGAATATATCCCAAATACGAAAAGCAAAAAAAAAAAAAAAAAAAAGAAAATCATGTACATAAACTGTACATTTTGTAAAAAGCCTCACGAAATGTCTCTAAAAAATAAATATACATTTGTGAGGAAAAAAAATGTAGCATCTTTATTTCTCTGTAAAACGTTGACCAATTGAGTTCAATTGTTCGATTCATCAACTCTTTCTTCGAATCCATTACTGGTGCAGCTGAAACTATATCCTATGGAACATTCTAGGTAGCTGCAAGTATGGAACGGTTTTCATTAGTCTCGTCTTTCATGAAACAGGTCTGTGCTAAATTGAAAGGAAAAGAAGCTGGCCAATTGGTTCTAATTGGGTATTCTAGAATAGGTCTTTAAGAGACCTTTGCCCTCAATTTCTTTATCCAGCATTCTTAAAATATTTTCAGGACACCAAGATTAAGTAACCCAAAGCGAGATATTTACAAAGAGAAGGGTGATCGTCTTTGGGTGACGAAATTACGGCGATTCTAAGATTTTTAAAAATGCTTTTCTAAATGTCTTACAAGAAGCATTGTATCACTTTTATAATAAAAAATGATTAAGAGTTATTGCAAATAAGAGTTATTACAAATAAAGAAAATAGACTCACGCCATACATGAGAATAAACTCCAAATAAAATGTAAAAATAAAATGTACAAAACAAAACGTAAGGACTGGAAGAAAACATGG
>NW_006433948.1:2483714-2485238 GCF_000325575.1 Pteropus alecto | reverse complement strand
GTCCAGAGCATGAGGGGAATGTAAATAGTGTCGCCACCTTGGAAAACACTTGGGCAGTTTCTTAAAAAATTAAACATGCAACGAGCCATTCCAATTCTAGGTGTCTACCCAATAAAAAAAACATACGTCCATGCGAAAACTTGCAGGTGAGTATTCACAGCAGCATGATACATAAGAGCCAAAAAGTTGAAACAACCCCCAAATCCGTCAGCTGGTGAATGGGTAGACAAACGTGGTCTAGCCAGACAATGAAACACGATTCAGCAATAAAAAGGAACAGAGCACCGACACATGCTACGACATGGATGAATTACAAAAACATTATAGGTGAAAGAGGCCAGACGCAGAGGTCACGTACTATGTGATTCCACGTACATGATTCGTCCCCTGTGGGTGTATCTGGAGAGACAGAGAGCAGATTAGTGGTTGCCTGGGGCTGGGAGTGGGAATAGGAAAATGGGTGCGAGGGATCTTTCTGGGGTGACGAAAAGGTTCTAAAATCGGATTGTGGTGACAGTTGTACAATCCTGTAAATTTACTAAAAAACACTGAATTGCACACTTAAAATGAGTGAATTTTAAGGTATGTAAATGGTATCTCAATAAATGTGCTCAAAAGTCGAGGCAATAAAGAGATGATGGGTAATCTTTCTAGTACATAAAGAATAAAATTTTTGGCATGACAAAGAAACATCGTAAATACAGTAAAAGAGAACAGACTAGGAGAAAATATTTGTAACACTACAGACAAACGACTGTATCACTAATATATAAAGAACTGTTAAAAATAAGGGCCCAGATTAGGGTGGCTATTATTAAAAGAAAACAAAACCAGAAAGTAAGTGCTGGCGAGGATGTGGAGAAACGGGAACCCTTGTGCACTGCTGCTGGGAATGAATGCAAAATGATGCGGCCGCTTTGGCAAACAGCGTGGCGGCTTAATTTAAAATTCGTAAATAGAATTACTTTACGATCCAGCTATTCCACTTTGGGGTACATATCCAGAGGAAATGAAGGCACGGTCTTAAAGAGATGGCTGCACACCCGTGTTCATCGCAGCATTATTCACAATTGCCAAAAGGTGGAAGCGACCTAAGAGTGTACTGACAAATGAATAGATACACGACATGTGATGTGGATGGATGGATGGATGGATGGATGGATGGATGGATGGACGGATGGATGGATGGATGGATGGATGGATAGATAGATACAATGTAATATTATCGAGCCTTTAAAAGGAAGGAAATTCTGACACATGCTACAACATGAAACTCGAAGACGCTGTGCTAAGTGAAACAAGACAGTCACCAAAGAACAAATAGTGCGTGATTCCTCCTTATGAGGTGCTTAGAGTAATCAAATGAAAGTAGAATGGTGGCTGCCAGGGGCTGGGGCGAGGGGGAAACGGGCAGTTACTGATAAGCGGGTACAGAGTTTCAGTTTTGCGAGACGAAAACGGTTTTGGGGATGAACAGCGGTGATGGCCGCACGACACTGTGAATGTACTTAAAGCCGTGGAACC
>NW_006433948.1:2443640-2475048 GCF_000325575.1 Pteropus alecto | reverse complement strand
ACGGTTTTGGGGATGAACAGCGGTGATGGCCGCACGACACTGTGAATGTACTTAAAGCCGTGGAACCGTATATTTTAAAATGGTTAAAATGGTAAATTTTATGTTTTCTATATTTTCCCACAATTTTTTTTAACAGGGCCAGAGGTTCAAAAACCTGATAGAAAAACAGGACACATGAATAGACAATTCACCAGCAAAAGAGATGAAAATGGCCCCGGAATATGAAAAAAATGCTCAAAGCCACTCATAATTAAAAAAATACAAATGCAAACAACCCTGAAATAGTATTGCTCACCTATCGGACCGGCAAAAATTGAGACAGTACAACGCGTTCCACTGGGAGGCTGTGGGGACAGCTCTCCCTTACGCTGCCGCCGGGAATGCAGATGGGACAGGCCTCCTGGAGGGGGTGCGGCGACATCTCACAAAACCACACGTGCACTTACCTTTTGGCCCAACGGTCCCTTTTCTAGAAATCTACCCTGAAGAGAGATCAGTAACAACACGCAAATAGGACACACAAGGTCGCTCGCTGCAGCGTGTTGCAAACGCCCTGAACTCCGCAGGAAAGAGGTCGAATTCATACGCGTGGCACAAGGGGCAGCCGTAACAAACGAGGAAGACCTCTAGAAAGGGATGCACGACGATTTCCAGGAAATACGGAAAAAAGCGAAGCCACAAACAGTATCTGTGGTTTATGACCATTCACAGGAGAAAGGAGGAGATACGGATACACAGCTATCTGCTCATTCGTACAAAATCGATACAGGAAGGCTGAACCGGAAACCGGAGAGATGCGGGGGCTAGATGCGGGGGCGGGAGGATAGTGATGGAAGAAGGGTAGCAGGGGTGAATGATACTTCTCTGTGTATGGATATTTTTTCCTTTAAAAAACACAGTGGTAAAAAACATATAACAAGTACATTTACGATGTTTTATGAAACAGATCTGCAGAACTTTTTCAAATCGTAAAACTGAAATTCTGTACCCATTAAACAACAACTCCCCTTGCATCCCTTCCCCCAGCCCCTGGTAACCAGCATTCTACGGTCTGTTTCTATGAATTCAACTACTTTAGATACCTCACATAAGTGGAATCATACAGCGTTTCTCTTTTTTGCGACTGGCCTATTTCACTTAGCAGAATGTCCTCGAGGTCCATCCATATTGTAATATGTGATAGGATCTCCCTCCTTTTCAAGGCTGAATAATATTCCATTGTGTGAATATACATTTTGTTTATCCATTTGTCTACTGATGGACATGTGTGTGGCTGCTGTGAATAGTGCTGCTATAAACATGAGTATGTAAATATCTTCAAGACTCTACTTTCAATTCTTTCAGATGTATACCCAGAAGAGGGAAAGCTGGATAATATGGCATTTCTATTTTTAATTTTTTGAGGACACTCCATACTGTTTTCCATAACAGTTATAGCATTGTACAATCCCTCCACCAGCACACAAGGATTTTAATTTCTCCACATCCTCCTCACATCCTTGCCAACATTTGTTATTTCCTGTTTTTTTTTTTTTTTTTTTAATATACTGGTCATCCTAAGGGGTGTACGGTGATATTTCATTGTGGTTCTGATTTATGTTCCTCTGCTCCGAGGATATCTTTTTGTATAACTGACTCTTATACCATCATAATATTTCACATACCCATCACGTACCCAAAATAGAAACAAACAACTAAAACCAGGGAAGATGTAGGGGAAACCCAAAATGGAATACAATGACTGCGGGAAATAGTATCTTGCCTGGATACTGTGAACCTAAAGACAAAAAGAAATGTACGAAATGCTGTACTGTAGTTCATGAAAGTGTTTCTCATAAGAGTATGGGCCAGCAATTCTGAAACTGTGTGTATACTAGAACTGAAAAAGAAAGTAAATAGACTGCAAATTTCTGTTAGAGAAAGAAGTTAAAAATAAGGAGAGGAAGGCTAAAATGAATGCTGTAGTGTTGGACTGGAATCAGAGGTATCGGTATAAAATTATGGTTTTTAATATGTACACAGATATAGAAACATAGGTATGAGTGTATGTGTGGGTTACTATACATTCAGATACTTCCTAGCGCTGCTCACTGAGAGGACCTAGAGGCAGTGACAGCCCAGTACCAATATATAAATAAATAAAAACACAACGCAGGCTCCTTAGAAATACGGTTGACTCCAGAACTGGGGTGGAGAAAACACAAGATGGGTGTGGAACATCTTGTGGAAATGCTCAAAAAGTTGAGGGTGTGTCAAGGAACACAAGAGCCACCCAGAAAGGGGCTCCTAGTGGACAAAGCAGGAACGATTTGCGCAATAAAACAAACAATGATAGCACTGGATGTTAATCCATAGAATAAAATAAATATCCATGAGTCTATAGGGATAAAAATAAAACATCAAATAAATAAATGGGGAAGAAGAGACAGCTCTTCCTCATAGCAAAATTCTAATTAATAAGCTTCTGAGGGCAGAACTCATGTTCTTCGTATTACATCGGCTGCTTCGAAGCTAACTAGCCAAGTCCTACATAGCCAGCGAGTTTGGTGAGATGCCTACGCTTGACACCGAGCACTACCAGAAGCTCTAGCAGATCAGGGGCAAACAACCATCAGGAGAAATAGCCTCTATTGGAATATACACTTAAAATCGATCTAGGCCTTACTTTATAGATCCGGGCAAGGTACCTCCATGGGCTTGTAGCAACAGGACCTGTAGCTGTTGTACCTGGGAAATGCAAAAAAAAAAAAGTCACTAATCAAAATCTACTTATCCCTTTATCAGTGAAATTACTACAACTGGCAGTAATTTCACTCAATACCTATGAAATTTAAGGCATATCTTAGGTATTACAGAAAGCATCATGGTTAACGATTCAAACATAAGAGGATAATCGGCATTACACGAATAACTAGGACTTAGAAGATGAATTGTCCCTTTCACCTAAGCATCTTAATGAGTTTTTATTGAGCATCTATTTTTTAAAAAGAATCAAACTCAGCCCTGGGCTAGGCAATGTAGGGAGACTGTGAGAATAAACTCTTGCGGCTTATTTTCAGGTTTACAATCCATCTAGTTGACGCAGACAAGTCTAAGGCCTGAAATAGTAGGAAATAATACAAGACAGAAGATGCTAAGTCATCGAGTATAGGTAAGTGCTTTAGGGTTCAGAGAAACAGCGCATTAATGAAATTCCAAAATGGCCCGAAAGAGGCTTCATCGGGATGGATCTTAACGCAGAGCGCATGCGCAATTGTCCTCTCCCGTTCCCCCCGTGACAAAAGAGGGGCTGTCATGCCTCCCGCAACCCGTCTCCTCACTTGCGCTTTGGATCCCAAGTCTTCCTGCCTCCCAATGAATCTTACTCTATTTGTTACCCCTTCTCTCTTCTATGTCTTCGACCTCTCCCTTTCTATAGGATCCCTCCCATTAAGATGAAAACACATTCAAGTCTCTCCCATCTTAAAACAAAAGCGCCCTTCCCAGTATGACTTCCTGCCTCTTTTGGCCTGTTTCTCTCCTTCGGAGTTTGAGAGAGCAGCCTACACGTGCTGCTGCCTCCTTTCCCTTCGCTTACCTCTCTCGCTTGCTCCTCGACCTCAACACTGATTTCCGCCCACAGCATTCCACTGAAATAAGTCTTGCTGAGATTGCCGGTGATCCGCCTGTCACTACGTCCAGGGGCATTTTTCGGTCTTCATTTTACGTGACTGTGTGGTCGTATTTGGCTTAGCAGACACCACACTTTCCTGCTTGTCCTTCTATCCTTCTAGCTGATCTTTTAAGTGTCTTTCTTGGTTCACCTTTGTTCTGATTGTCCTTCAAATGATAAAGGTCCTCAAAGCTCGGTCTCACTCTTCCCACGTCCCGCTCGCTCCTTAAGGTCTCATCTCTGCCTCTGGTTTCAATTGCCATCTACAAACTGGTGACTCCCCAAATTTATCCCACACACAGATCTTTCTGAATTTAAACTTCTACATGAAACTATCTACGTAATATTTCCAGGTAGTTGTCTTCCCTCCCCAGATCTGACCTTTCTCCAGTAAAATCCAGGTCAGTGAAAGCGCCGGAAATCTGCGTGTCACGCCCTCATCCCCGGATCTAATGCACTGGTTGCTTCTTTTTACCGTCACCGCCACCACCACTGTAAGTCTAAGCCACCGTCGTTCCTCACTTGGATCGCTGCAGCAACTATACCCCGTTTGCACACAGCAGCCAGACCGTCTTTTAAACATGGAAATTACCAGTTACCCCCGTGCTAAAAAGCACTTTTACCGTGGTCCACGAGGCCCGCTCAGGGCTCTGCTTCTCCTCTAGTCTCAGGCTGGAATCCTCTGCCCTCACCATCTCCGCCCTAGCCACACCGGTGGCTTTGAGTTCTTCAAGGACACCACAGTCCTTCCTAACTCAGGACCTTGGTAGACTCGTCTTAACGCGCGCCTGGTGCTGCTCTAAGCGCTTTGCATGTATCATTAGCTCGCTTAACCCTCGCAAAACTCCTAGGAGGCAGAGACTATCATTATTTCCTTTTCATAGATAGGGAAAGTGAGGGACAGACATCTCGCCCAAGGCACGCAGCTGGTGAGTTACAGGGCCAGGATCTGGACCCGGCAGCCTGGCTGCGGCGTCAATGCCTAAGCACTATACTTGGCTACACATGCTGCTGCTTCTCCCTGGAATCCTCTTCCTTCTCGGCGTAGATAGTTCCTACTCAGCCCGTCAGCTCTCAGCTCAAAGGCTGCTACGTCAGGAAGCCTTCTCGGATTACACAGACAACAGGAGATGCCATGCCCCGCTTCCCCAGCTCACGATCCCAGTTTGCAAGGACGTGTTGCTGGGATGGTGTGTTGAGTTTTGTCTCTTGTCTGTTCATCTTGCCTCCTTGAAAGAAACGCCCACCATCTTCCGCCTCCTCGTCTAGCATTCGTTGACAGCGGGCTGTTCCTTTACTTAGCAGCTCGACTTAGATGTCTCGCGGGCCCTTCGAATTCAAAACGCCCCAGACCGAGTCTTATCGTTTCCATTTTGCCACCTGACCTGGTCTGTCCTCCTGCATCCCCTGACCCAACGACTGCCACTGCTGTTTATTTGGTTGTCCAAGTAAGAAGCCAGGAACCGACCCTGACTCTCCTCGCCCGCCCTTCCACATCGAAACTGTCACCAAGTCCCCACATGTCCTGCCTCCTCGGTGGTGGTGTTTTTTCTAATCTGTACCCTTCTCTCCATCTCTATTGCTACTGTCTTTCGTTTAGGCCACAGTCTTCACCTGGGTTATTATAACAGCCTCGTTTATTTTCCTATTTCGAGTCATGCCCACTGCTAATCCACTTTCCTTATTCTTGCTGGAGTGATGTCTCTAAAACACGCTTCTCACCATGCCACCCTCTTACTTAAAATCTTTCCATGGCTCCCCGTATTTTTGGGTTGAATTCCAAAATCTTCAACAAGCCATATGAGGACTTTAAGGATCTGATTTCCCACCTTGCCTCTCGCTGCTCACTACTTCTTTACCAGTGATATCCCCTGTCTTAAATATATCAACAAACATGTGAACAGGAGTTATTTTAAGATGTCCCCAAACTAACATAATGCTTAACCAAGATGTCCAAACTTCCGGAAGAGGAGCGGCTGGGAGGAGAAGCCCTATCATTTCGCGCACGTCCCTGTATCGTTTCTCGTCAGAGTTCGAGCCCCTTATACCTGCTGCTTCAGGTGGTTAAGTTCGGCTGTCTGGGGATCGATGTTAACGATAGGTTTGTTCTTGATTTTTCTTGCTCTGTCAGCATAGCGAAGGGTATTCAATGTTTCCTCTAGATTGGAGTCAGCAGGGCTCACGCAGGCTATCATAAGGGTATGGCTATTGCCTCCTAGAGAATCTGAAAAAGAACAATGGAAGGAAATGAAATCAAATGAGTAGGATGCCGGCAGAGCTGCCTATGCGGCCTGGCGACTTCAAACTCAGAGCTGTATGAAAAAAGAATTCTCGAGTAGCTACAAATTTCCTACTTGTGACGATACAAAAACATACACATTTTTGATGTATAAAATAATAGTGTAGAATCCTATTGCAAGCGTGTGTCTTTATTCTCGAGAGAGACTGATTGCAGCAGTTAATCAGCTTAAAACGACTGGGGCCAAGTAAATTAGGAGACACCGCCAGGATTAAGCATCCCTAGGACGCCCCCTCCAGGTAGATTTGAACTCTTCAGGGAATTCTGCTTATCAGCACTAACAGAGGCAAAGTAACCAAGTTCATTTTCAGGTACAAAGTTCTAAGTACAGCTGGCATTCTCCAGATTCCTTGGCTCTCGAAGCCATATATGAAGACATCTTTCCATTATCTTACAAGCTTGCATGCCAACAGGCCTCTCTCCTATTTATCAAGTAGACAGCTCTGTATGCGATAGTCCAAAAATCTGACTTTTTACCTGTTCCATTACCGCTTTCTCGCCACTATCATTGTGAGTCCCTCCCTCTTGTTTTTAGAGGCTTACCTTGAAGCAGTCGAGTCAACTTGGAATCTCTGTAGGGCACAAAGCCACCCTTTTTGTCATCTCCAAGAGCACTGATTACATTTCCCAAGCACAGGAGGCCTCGGTTAATATTAATACCTAACAGTGGGAAACAAAATTTAAATTGCTTGGTAAAGCACCTAACATGTTACGTACGTTTATCCCGGGAAAGGTCCAAGAAAGAGCCCATAGAAATAGTTACACATCAATCTTAAGGACACTTCTTAATCCTGTTCCCTTCTCTGAGGGTGCCTCTTGAAGCAAAGTTCAAAGGACAAAGGTCCAAACGCTGGATGTGTACGACTGGCTCTGTTGGCTCTTTTTACCGTCTCCCATGGAAACAAAGTGGACAGATGACTATCGCTATGTTAACGACCGTTGGCGTAGCTATTTACTTTTTATATCCATCATCGTGCTCAATCCTTTAATTAATGCTGCAAAATTAGATGAACGGCTATTGTTTAGCATCTGCTTATCATTACTAAAGTCCTGCAGAGGGACAATAACGATGATGCCAGAGATAAGAAACGCTCAGCTTACATAGTATTTACTATGAGCCAGACGCTGTTTTGGGTCCTTCATACATATTAACTCATTTCATCCTCACGACAGTCTTATATAGTATGTATAAAGTGTGATTATCCCTGTGGCGACAGATATGAGAGTTGAGGCACAAAGAGGTTAGGTAACTCGTCTAAGGTCACACGGCTAATAATAAGTGGCAGAGTCAGGATTCAAACGTAGGCAGTCCAGCCCCGAAGTCCATGGTCTTGGCCCCTATGTTCTATGGAAATGAGCTAACCTGCTCACTTCGAGGCGCCAGGTACCTCGGAAAGAGGGGAGACTGGAGGTTGAAAGGAGGGGGTTGATAGAAAATGTATAGAAAGAACTCCTGAATGCGCAAGTCTCCCCTCTAGAGCCATGAGACTATTGTGTCCCCATTGTCAACCGTTCCCAGTCTACTTAATGAGTCTTTCCGATGTCCATCCGTTAAGTGTAATTGGTATTCTCGTGGGACTGTTTCACGCTCTTTTGTTACTACATCTAGTCGTCGCTGCCTAGAAGTCCAATAAACGTGCACAGAAACGAGTCCCTACATCTGCATCTCTACCCGGACCTCTTTCCTGCTGCCCAAAGCTATACTTCAGCTGCCTGCTGAATAACCTGCATTGGCCTGTGCCTGGGTGACGCTGCATGAAAACCCCGAACAAAACAGAATCCATGTTGCAGTGTGAATCTGTGTGACTTCCATCACTGTTCCTTTTCACTCTGTCACCATCCGACCAGTTCCCCAACAAACAGCGAAGCCGAGACATCCGGGACTCTCCCTTTTTCTCGCTCCACTCATGTGAGTGTTTTCACTGAACGCCTAGTGAATGTGCACCATGCTCCGGGCCGTCTGCTAGGTACTAGAGACACGAAGATGAATAAGCGACAACCCCTACGCTCAAGGCGTTCATAGTCTACGGGGAGGGAGAGACACACAAGCAAATAATTGCAAATACAACGTTAAAGGAAGAGATACGTATCGTAAAAATAGGTTCTCATAGGCGGGAGTGGTGGTAAAGTTTACCTGGAAAGGTAAAGGAAGGCATCAGAGAAGAACTGATAATTTGAGCTGAATTGTGAAGGTCAAAGGCATCGGAGGAGGGAAGGGTGAGAAGGAGGTGAGGGCACCCGGGCTGAGGAGGCCGCTCATGCCTGTGGGACAGCATTGTACATTCGGGACCTACAGGTGGCTCAACGTAAATATGGAGCAAGTTGTGAGACGGAGAGTGACAAATAGTGAGGCCAGAGGACAGCTAGGAGCAGGTCATAAAGGGTATGACAGATACGTCGTGCGCAGGCATGTGTGTTTATCCCAGAGGGCAGTGGTTTTCCTATCGTGTTCCTGGGATCCCTAAGTTTCTGCAATCGCAATTTGGATTTTGTTTGAAAATTATTTTTTATCGTGGTAAAATATACATAACGTAAAACTTACCATTTTAACTGTTTTTTAATTGTACAGTTCAGTGGCATTAAGTACATTCACGTTGTTGTACAACCGTCATCAGCATTTAAAAGTATTTTAACTATTTTAAAACTGCAGGTAAACGGCTCACTCCAATGTGTTATATACCAAATCTTAACACACTGGAGTCCACCGACACACATCTCGTGCAGCAAGGTTTATTAACTTTTCTGCAGTCTTTAAAAATACCTACGTTATTTGTGCATATGTTTGAATGTTTTGCCAATGTGTAATTTAAGGTTGTGGCTTTGCACTAGACCTTTTCCCAGTTCACACGCTCACTCATGGAAAATTGTACAGGTAATTATACCACGATAGCACATGAGCTTGTACTCATGTGCTATCGTGGTATAATTACCTGCACAATTTTCGCCAGAGGAAGTCACTCAGTTCATGCGCTCACCACAGCATCACAGTCAGTCGTGAAGGACCCAATGGACGTGGAACTCAAGGTGTTAAGATGATACAGATTTAAAGACGGTTTCTCAATCCAAGTGTCCATGGGTGGATGAATGGCTAAAGATGTGGTGTATAATGTGATATTACACAATGTGGTGTGTGTGTGTGTGTATGCTCTCTCTCTATATCTACGCATCTATATATAATAGATATATATGCTCTCTATGTCTATATATGTAAAATGGGATACTATCTAGCTATAAAAAAGAAGAAAGCGCTGCCTTTTGCAACATGGATAGTCCTTGAGGGCATCATGCTAAATTAGTCAGAGGATCCTGCATGCTTGCATGCTTGCAGTAAGTCACTCCTGCAATTTTGGGGCAGTGGTTTTTTAACTTTTGGGGTCATAGACCTCTCTGAAAATGTAACAAAAGCCATGCCCATTTTCCCAGAGAGTAGATGTTGATGAAAGATGAAGAAGTTGGGGTTACGTCTGGCATAGCTATAGTGCAGTACAAAACTCTGGCACAATCCCCAGAGCTCATTCGGACTTCACCAGTTTTTACAGGCACGCCGCGGTTTGTTTAACCATTTGCCTGCTGATGGATACTCGAGTCGATTCCAGTTTGGGGTTATTACAGACAGAGCAGCTATGAACAGTCACGTGCAGCGTTTTGCGTGGACATACACACTGTCTGCCATAAATGCCCGGTAGCGCAATTGCTGCGTTGTATGGTGAGTGCATGTTCAGTTCGAGGAGACTGTTGGACTGTTTTCCAGAGTGGCTGTAGCTTTCTACATTCCCGATGGCAATGTATGACAGGTCTAGTCTCTCCACATGCTTGCCAGCATTTGGCACTGTCACTAATTTTTCGTCCAGCTATGCTGAGAGGTGTGCAGTGACAGACAGCTCATCGTGCTTTCCACGTGCATTTCCTTAATGACTGTGGACACTGAGCATCTGTCCGTGTGCTTATTGCCACATATATTTCCTCTTTAGTGAAACACCTGCTCATGTCTTTTGCCCGTTTCTAGTTAGACTGTTTTTTTTTGTATTGCGTTTTCAGAGTTCTTTGCATATTCTAGATACGAGTCCTTTGTTGGGCATGAAAAATGTTACGATATGCGAGTTAATATAAAGAATGGAATCGTAATCATAAAAATAGCTATAATATTCTTATTGTTTAAAGATCGACTCACTCAATTATATAAATATAAACTTATAAATGTACGTGAATTTAAAATCTTTTTAAAGTTTATGCCAACTGTTGCAATTTGGTATAAGAATTCATTAAAAAGAAGAGTGTCCCTCTGTTTGAAAGAGGGGTCTACATGATCAAGCTCAGATTTGAGAAAGACTGTATTTGGAAGGTAGATTTAGGAGTAGAAAAAGTGCTGTTTGAGAAAGCACGTAGGAGGTTTGAAACTGTTATTTTAACAGTTCAGGTGAGAGACCTTTAAGGACTGGCTGGAACAATGAAAAAGGTATTTAAGACATAAAATGACATGGCTAAGGGACCTTTTGGATGTAAGAGATGAGGAAGGTGGATGGATGTTCATTCATCCGGCCGCAGCAAACGGTTATGAACAGCTATCGTGTGCCGGGCACAGTGCCTGGCACACATGGCAGGAAAATAAGAACTGGTCTGTGCCTGCACGGAACTCAAAGCGTACTGGGGAAATGGACAAGTAAAGAATTACAATGCAAAGGGAGGATGCTGTGAGGTTTGGTACAGCGGCGACGGACTGGGGAGGGAGGTGATCCATATCATGACAAGGCTTTAGGTTATAGGCTCTTAGGTACACGCATCTGTCAAAACCCAGCTAATATACACTTAAAATTTGTGTTTTTCATTATAAATTTTACATTTAAAGATCTAAACAAATATTAAACCCCAGAGACTAATATGTAAGCTTACGCATTCGGATGTAAGCGTACTGATGTACACTTAAATAACACAGAAAATAAAAGAGTCATAAGTGAAAAGAAAGTAAAAAGACACGCCAGACACGAGGGAGACGGTGTCTGCAAAATATGTGGGGTGGACAGGTTCACGATGAACAGAACAGAACGGTGACAGGAATCTACAGAAATCGCGACGAAAAAGGCAGACACAATAGAAAAATGGGCAAGACCAGAAGAGGCATTTTATGGAAAAGAAAAGATTCGTGGCTAATTAACATAAGAAAAGGTGATTAATCCTTTTACTCATCAAGGTAATGAATATTAAAACCACAATGGTTGCTCACTCCACACTGTGAGATTGGCAAGATATTTAAATTCTCACGAAACAGTGTTGGGGGATGTGGAGAGACCAGGCCTCTTATACGATGGAACACTCTGGAAGACAGTGGGTGCGTGTGTATTGTACCATAACACCCAGGAACTCTTCTAGCTACAGACCCCAGAAAATTCTTACACATACGCATCAGGATGCATGGACTAGAATGTTCGTTAAGGGCACCATTGATAACAGCCCTGAACTGGAAATGACTGAAACATCCATCGATCACAGAAAGAACAAACGGCGGCGGCGGCGCACCGTGGGACACCACACCGAAGTGGCAGTGAAGGAGCTACGAGTCTGTCCTACACAACGCCGAACGGAGGGCGTAAGACACAGAAGGTGACATGCAGGATGACTCCATTCGCACAGTTTAAAAATAGACAAAAGTGCATCATGCTGTTTAGAGATGTGTACGCAGGTGGCAGCACTGTCAAGGACAGCAAGGGGACCGCCACCGCAAGAGTCAGGCGTAGTCGCCTGCAGAGGGAAGGGAGCGGGTCGCGGCCTGAGAGAGGCGTACATGGTTGCTGGAAATGTCCTGCTTTGCAACCTAAGTGATAGCTGCACGGGCGTCCGCGTTATGATTATTTATTAAACGAGATGCGCGATTATGCAGTTTTCTGCGTGCATGCTATATCTCTCCCCGGAAAATGTAACCGAGTGAAAATCACACGTGTTGCTAAGCAGTGTAAACTTTTTTTGAGGAATCTGACTCTAAAGGGAAGGCATAGGGTAGCAGCTGCAGGACTCAGGACCGAAGGAGTTTGCGTACACGTGTTCACGAAAATCCACGTGCAAGGATGGGGCACTATTCACAACAGCCCCACACCGGAAATTACCCAAACGCCCCCCGCTGCAGGAATGAAAATGAACGAACCACGACTGCAGGCAATAATATGGATGAGTCTCACGAGCATCATGCCGAGTTAGTTACTGGATTTAGCCAAGAGAAAAATAAAATACAGGCATCCAGTTAAATTTGAATTTCAGATACATGATGAATCATTTTTAACATGAGTATGTTCCATGCGAAATGGCTTGTCATGTATCTGAAATTCAAGTTTAACCAGGCATGCTTTATTCTCTCTAGCGACCTTACATTGGATGAAGGGAGCCAGACACAAAGGTTTCCCTTTGGGGAAAACGGACACTGAACTGGGCACAAGTGGCACTTCCGGGATGCCTGTCATGTCGTTTCTTGATGCGGGTGCTAGTGACGTGGGTGTATTCACACTGTGAACAATTCATCAAACTGTAAAATTACGGTTGGTGGATTTTTCTCTATGCTCTATTATATTTCAATTGAATCATCTATCTGTTATTCATCTGTAATCTATTTATAATCTGGCAGTGAGCTGAATATGTTTTATATTCAAAGTCACAACAAAAAAATAGAGAAACTTAAGAAATGTACACCCACACTGACTAAAAGGAGATAAATACCTTGAATAGGTCATTTGATCCAGAATATAAATGGTTTATAAATATAAAAGTATGTTTAACGTTGCCAATAACTACAGGAAAGAAAACGAAATACCGTTTTTCACTTATCAAACTGATAATAACACTTAGTAGAAAAGTTAGAAAACTTTAGAAAAATGAATAGTCTCATGCCTGTATGGGAATCTGGCAGTATACTTTAAAATTGTAGATGGATGTGGGGAAGATGGTAGGTTAGACATATCCCAGATCCCCCTTTTTCCCAAGTCTGATCCATCTACTCTGTTCACGAGCCAAGCAGGTGTTGAGAGAGAGAGGTCACGGCATGGGTCTGAGACGCAGGGTTTTTCATCTCTGGAACAGATGAGAACTCAGGGCCCAGGCCCTGGGTGTCATATAGCAGAGCCAGAGTGCGAGGATGTGGACGTGGCTCCTGGCGAAGGCCTGGCCCACAGGACCCCGGGGACTCCGAGGGCACAGTCGACACTGCCTGTGTGAGTGTGCCCGGTTGCCCTGGGTGCCAAAGGCCTACAGGACACCGAGGAGCTGGGTTGGGTTCTCTCTAACTTGAGACCATGATGGCACCGGGGAACAAGAGTACGCACAGGCCTCCTCTTGAGGCGTCGCAAGGCTGTGACATGGCTGCTTCTACAGTGCTGACTCATGGGTACGAACTCGCAAAGCTGCTATGACTTAAGGCGCCCTGGTTTAGACTCGAGCCCCGATGAGCGGACAAAGGAAAATAAGAATACATGCAAGGGGACCCAGAAGCCAAAGAGAGGAAGTTGCAGAAAACTTAGAAGAGGCCTTTAATGAAACAGAATTGCTGAAGGAAACAGGCAACTTGAACATAAAAACGATCACTCAAGGAGATTAAAGTGCAGCATAAAAAAGACTTTCCGGAACTCCAAGAATTAAATACCATTTACCCAAACCAGTACCAATTATCGTTTCACATATTAAAGCACTAAAACCAATCCAATTAAAAGCAGAAACTAGATCCCCCGGAAGAAAGCAATTTTTTGCGAGCCCAGGGTGTATCCTTCGGCATCCTTCTTGCTAATAAACAAAACATCAGAGAATTAAATGACAGGAATAAATGTTGGCAAAGAGATCATTTTTCTTTTTACCGATACGATTTTACGCTACGAAAACCCAAGACTCTAGTTTAAAAACAAACTTAGAACAGAGCTGTATGTATCAGGATGGAGGAATCCCTCAAACAACATTGAGCAGAGACAAGAGCGACAAAAGAACACATGCATTGCCAAGCCACTTATGAAAAGTTTAGAGACAGGCAAAATATCACCACGTTTTGTTAACGGATACAGGAATAAGGAAATCAATGGATCGGATAAACACCACATTTTTTTTTCGGTCTGATGCGAACTGCCCTGATTCCTTACTACCCACTCAACTGACGCTGCTCTGGCAGTGTCACCAAAACCTCGGTGGACAAGCCCATCTGTCGCTTCTCAGTCCTCCTCTTATGTAATCACACTGAAGCATCTGCACAGGTGATGATCCCTTCTTTCCAGAAACTCTTCTCTTGGTTTTTAGCTACTGCTTACTGTCCTGCATCTCTCGACCTCCTTAATCTGCTCCTTTGCCCTGGACTCTTCCAAATCAGTGCTCCTCACAAAAAGCTAGGGTTGGCTGTCTTTACCTGGTTTTTCTTCACACGACTCGCCTGGGCGACCTCAGAGATTCCTCACATTTCTCTCCAGCCCAGATGTTGCTTCGAAGCTCTCGCTCCGAATTTCCCATTGCCTCCTGGACTTTTCTGATGTGCGTTCCAAATCTGACACGTCCAAAGTCAAACTCGTCGTCTTTCTGTCTACTGTCTGCTTCCTATGCACCTATGTCTTCTTTGTTCACTAGTTTCCCTTCGGCTGTTGGCATCTCCACTTGATCTAAGACTCATCCATGATTCGGTCATAAACTTCTTTGCCTCGCAAAGCAAATCTGACACTTCGGTACGCCCCCCTTCCTCCATCCCTAGTACTGCAACACGCAACAAAATCCTGATGGGCCATATCCATGCTCTGAAAATATTCTAGAGGGCCTAGCAACTTTCCTAGCTCTCAATAGGTAGAAAATCATTCTCTCTGAAAGTGGGGGGTGGGGGTGGGGGCGAGGCTTAGCTTTGGGAATACTCTGTTAGCTAAAGAAAACTTAATTCTATCACCCCTGTAAGCCCCTTCCACCTTAGAAGGCCACCCCAAATGTTGACGAGCATCCTATAAGCTCCAAGTAGTCTTAGCTCAGCCGGGCTTGTCTATAAACATCAGTAAGGTCCCCACATTCCTCATTAACCACCACTCGGAGCAAGTAAAAACACAGAAGATGCAACTAGTAATTACGAAGAGGCTACTATACACCAAGAATTATGTTCCAAGCGTCACATATCAGTTTACTTAATCCTCACATCTGTGTGGGGGGGCCATATATTCAGATCATCATTTTATAAAAGAGGAAACCGAAACTCTGAAGCCAAGATGGGCGACTTGAACTGTGCTGTGCGAAACCCTTCAATGCAATTGACTAAAGTTCCTTTGAGAGTCCCTAAAAGTCTCTGAAGGTGTTGCCGAGTAACACAGCCACCACCCGCCTGTGACTCTATCGCTGTGGATCTGAAACCGCAAAATCCCTGAGAGACTGAAAACGGATGAATCAGACTAACAGAAGAAAAAACTTACGGGAGAGAGCTGCTATGAAAATGGTGACACCAACTCTAGGGTAGTGCGGACCTCAGGGCAGAGGACTGAGCAGACAGGAGGGGGCCATGGGACAACAGCCACGGTACTTGCTTGTGGCACCAGAGTAGGACTAGGCCATTGGGCGAGTAGTCAGTGACACAGCAGGAACAAGTCCAAACACAGATATAAAAATATATAGGATAAAACCCTTTGGTAAAAGAGAACATCAGATTGGTATGAATGAATGAATGAATGAATGAATGAATGAAATCATGCTACATTGTTTTGATAAGGGATGCAAAAAGACATAGCAGGCAAGGGCTCACAAAGATATAGTAGTGTTATAGCAGGCAAGGGCTCACAAAGATAAAGTAGGTGAAGAAGTATTAATCAGACAAGATAGATGTAGTCTAAGAAGATATATGCCTTGAGACTTTACGCAGCTAGCGTCATAGCTTGAAAATATAGAACGCGTAAACAAAGAAATACAAAGAAAAATGGACAAATCCTCGGTCATATTGTGAGAAAATAACATATCAAGTAAATAACAAGAAAGGACACGGAGGATCTGAATAATACAATTAATAAATTTATCCGACAGTTATAGTACACAACTAGATATCCAAGAGAAAACACAGTCTTCAAATACACATGAAATATTAACAAAGATCAAACAAGATTCAGGCCAAATTTCAAAAATCAGAATTCACACACATTCATTGATTATGATGTAATAAACCAGAAACTAACAACAAAAGAATACATAGAAATGCCCTCTACATAACTCTTAGGTTAAAGAGAAAATTTAAAATGTCATACTATTTAAAAATGAGTAGAGTACTATTTTTCAAAATTATAAGAGTACATCCAAGTGGTGCTTAAAGGAAAATGTATAGCTTTAAATATATCATTCTAGAAAAGGATGACTGAAAATAAATGAACTATACCACGGAAAGAGAGATAATCAAACGGCACGTAAAAATAAGACAAAAAAACTGATCCCGAATGTGATTGAGCTTCTAGAGCCAACTACCAATTTGTGGGAAATATGGAGGAAAGAGAAACATGTTAAAACTACGTGGGGATGCAGTCAGTGGAATTTAGACTGTGAGAAATTCCACAAGACAACCTGATTTTTTAATAAAAAAATGTCCAGGAAGTTGAGGGGTGAGGAGAGATGGAGGGGGTACCTATAGATTAAGAGATTTAAAAGACCTATCAATTAATAATGATGTGTGGACTTTGTTTGGATTCTGATCCAAATAAATAAAATCAATGAGACTATTTGAAATTTGAACACTGACTAGATATTTGATGATATTAAGGCATTATTATTAATCTTAGGTAATTATATTTTTAAAGAATTCATTTTTTTCAGATACAAATTGAAATAAATCAACAATATGTCTGGGATTTGCTTCAAAATAATATTGAAGGGAGAAAGTGGTTAGGATATAGATTGAAGCTGTGACAGGTCATAATTTAGTCATTGTTAAAACTGCATGACAGGTACATGGTGGGGATCATTATACCATCATGACCTCTTTTGAATATTCTTGAAAAGCTTTAAAACAAGAAAAGAAAGAGTGGAAAAGAGAGAACTAAGTTTTCAAACTCGGGAAGCAATAAAAAGAATATAACAAAATAAAGCAACCTAGGAAGAAGTCATTAATAGAGAGTAAAAAAATAAAATAGGAAAAAAATAATCAGTAAATTTGTCAAGTATGAGAAAATGGAGAAGATATATAGACAAATGAATTTAAAGTAGAGACATAATTATAGACACAGGGATTGAAAAATATAAAGTAAATGTATATATAATATTATACCAAAAAATTTGACAATCTAAACAAAATGAATAATTTTCTAAGAAGATATAAATTAACGAAATTGGCTCAAGATATAAAAAATCAAATCTTCAAGAGATAATTCCCTTGTTATATAAACTGTACCAGAGTATAGAAAAAAAACTGAGTTTCCCAACTTATTTAATACAGTTGACAACGCCTTTAAACTAAAACTGGACGAGGAGAGCACACATACCAAAAAAAGTTAGAGGTCACCCTCTCGTAGGAACAGATATATAAATGTCCTAAACTGAAAACTAGTACATGAAATCCAGCAATGTACAGAAAGAATCATTTATCATGGTCAATCGGCAGTGACTCGATGATAGAAAATTTATTTTTACAATTCATTCTATCGACAGGTTAAAAGAAGAAAAACTACGTGATGATTAATTCCCATTCAATGATAAAATTCAACACTCGTTTCTTATTTTAAAAATATGTCTGATCTTGGAAGCTAAGCAGGGTCGGGCCTGGTTAGTACCTGGATGGGAGACCACCTAAGAAGACCAGGTGCTGTAGGCATAAATGGTAATCATAAAAATATTATATGTAATTCTTAGCAAATAAGGAATAAAAGGTCGCTTCCTTAACTTGATAAGGGATAGCGACGAGAGATGTAGGTAGTCAAAGGTGAAACAAGCCAGTCACAAAAGACCACACATTATATGATTATATTTATGTGAGAGATAGGTTAGTTGCTGCCTACGGTTCGAGCAGGGGTAGGGATGGAGAGTGGCTGCTAATGGGAACTGAGTGTCTTGGGAGGGGGTGAAAATGTCCTAAAATTAGACCGCGATGGCGGCTGCACAACTGTGAATACACTGAAATCCACTGAAGTGTGCGGTTGAAACGGGTGAATGTTATGGTATGTGAATTATGTCTCAACGAAACCGTTAAAAAAATAACTCAGGACTGTATACCTAAAAAAATAAAAGAGGCACAAGAACCTTTAAAAACAGTACCGAGAAGGTCAAATCTCAAAGTGCAAACGTAGAACAAAAAGGGCACTTTTAAAAACATTCAGAACAAAAAGCTGAACGAGGAAGAAACAGGTCTCTGCCCTGTGCCAGTGCAATGATAAATGACAAAGAGTTAAATCCCTCAATTATTAATTTTGCTTCTGCCTTCTCAGTTCCCGAGGGAACCGAAGCCCAATGTGAGCACGGAGGTAGCAGGCGAGAACTTAACTACTTTAATAAGAGTTCAACTGTCTGGGGCCAGATGGATTACAGCCAAGGAAGCCGATGGGCATCACAAATGAGAACGCTGAAGCCATGTCGATGATCTTAGAGAAACGGCGGACGAGGATGTTCCGGAAGTCGGGGCGGATGTAATTTGGATTTTCACAAAAGAGGTAAACGCTAATTCCATGAATTGTGGACCAGTAAGTTTGATATAAATCTTGCAGATTATTACAAGGGTGGCTTGCAAGAACCTAGAAGCAGAAGAGTAAGCACTGAAAACCAGCTCTAATTCACTAAGAAAGTCAATTTAGGCTAATCCTTGTTTCTTTTGTAGTGTTACTAAGCTGGTAGCTATGAGAAAGATGGTAGGCACAGAGCATCTGGATTTTGGCGAAGCACCTGGCGCAATCTTTTATGAGATCCTTAAGGAGGAAATTGACAAACGGAAGCTGGTTGTTAATTTCTGTTAGAGAGGTTAATTAATCGTTTCCAAGCCCATCATCGCAGCATGCACACTACCGGGTCGCTATCATGCTAGAGCGCAGTCTCTAGCGGCACATCCCACGGGTTCTTCTAGCCTTAGCGACGTCACCGTTTACATCCAACAACCTCAGTGAAGGTACGGAAGCCATGCTGATGAGCTTTGTCAGTGACAACATCTGGGAGGGCGAGCGGATACTGCAGGATATTGATTTTAATCATAAGCAGTCGGGAAGTCAGACACAACAAAAGAAAAACTAAAACTTGCCTGGAGCAGACGAAAGCAAACCAAGGGCCAGATCCAAATCTCAGACCTGAATTAGAAAACGAGCGCAAGGGAAAGAAATCATTTTTCACTATTTCTGAAATCAGCCTCAAGCTTGAATTGTACGTACTAGGAGAATGTGACCTGAGCTAGCCCAGTCGAGACAGCAACTAGACCAATGAGAGTACTGGGAGTTTTTCTGGCCGGCTCTGGCCTTGATTATTCTCACCCTCTTTGAGACGATCGCCTTCGGCTTTGGTTTTCTTCTGTCTTTCGGATCCAGCAAGGTCTACGAGATGCAGCTTGGAGCGAAAGCTGCTATTCCTGTGATAACGACAGAAGGCCACAGATGAGAGTGGCATGCGAGCTCGAGGGTAGCTGAGGATCAAAGCTGGCCTGCCCGCTCTCATCCTAGTGAGTGCTCAGAGTGCGGATGGCAGGTGCTTTGTCAAATCAATGGGAGAAGCGACCTGACGTTCGACTTTAGTAGAACTGACGTTAAACATCTTGACCCTTTACACTGTAACTTACTTGTCACTTTTCTTTCTTTGCTCTATGGAGATGGTAAAGATGGCGTGAGACCGGGATGACTGGGAGTTCATCGCCGTGGAGGCCACGGTCCTACAGTTGTTGCCCTGCTCCAAACAGGAAACGGTATCCAGGGCAACGAAAACGGTCTTCTCAGTGAGTCCCACAATCTAATTCCGAGAGAGAAAACAATTCCTTTAAGATTCACACCTCGAATACTTCGTCAGAAATATAAGAACTGGTGTTTTTTGTTTTTTTTTTTAAATGGTGCCTGATGTTCCCGTGGAATCGGACAAAATGTTGGTTTTAACGAGCAAATCTCTGATCGTATGATCCCTGCAAACCAAGGTCTCCAACCGCCAGGAGAGGCTTCCAGAACAAGGGCACCAGCTGATACTGGAGATAGCGAAGATCTCCAGAGGTGGGGGCAGCGATGGATGGGGTCCCCCTGGGAGCCCAAGGCCCGCCGGGCCAGCGGACCGATGTGCGCTTTCTCTTCACTGCTTCCTCCTCTGCGTGAACCTGTTTCTCGCTATGCCTCTGACCATTTTAGACTCCATTTTCACTAGCAGAGATAGCATGGTAGTTTCCACCGGATTGGGAAGCCAGAAAAATGGAGTCCTAAGCTTGGTACTGTATCTACCCGGGACGCTTTGTACAAGTTAAAACCTCTCGGAGCCTCTGGAGACTGAACCGGATGATCACGAAGTCCCTTCGAGCCTCAGTATGCTGTGGTTTTACTATTCCGTGGCTCCCAAATCTACTTCGGTGCCCTAATTTCTAGTCTCTTATGTACAGGTGCCTGCTACTTACACTCTGAAATCAGTTACAAACCAAACCCATCTTCTTCCCAGCAACGCCGATCTCTCCGCTATTCCTCCATTTCCATTAATATTCTTGAAACCTCAGATCCACCTTCGGTTCCTCCCCTTCCTCCGAATCTCATCCATCACCATGTCCTAGTCATTCTTTTGAAAGCCACTGCCTCCTCTTCCTTGCCACGGCTACTTGCCTAGTCCAGGCCCATGTGACTTTGAGTCTGAAAAACCAGGCAGAGTCTCCCTGATTGGCCTTCCTCATCCTAGTCCTTCTCCTTCTCAATCCATTTCTGTTTAGTCTTCCTAAAATCCTGCTTTTGGAAATGTCACCAAACTGCAAAGCCCCGGGCTAGATAATGACGATACAAAGATATTTTAAGACACTCTTCTAACCCACAGGAGCTAACTTAGTTGGAGAGAACACATCGGATAAAAATCAGGTAGAAGGAGCCACAGCAACCCTTGATTCAGAAGCATTAAACACCTTACACACTGTTCACAGGGACGGAAACTAAGCTCTTTCTTTGATCTGGCTTCATAATCTGGTCCTAACACATTCCCTATCACTTCCCAACCCATGTCTTTGAATCCGGACAGATTGGGCTAGACTTATGACCGCCAGGAGTATATTTTCTGCTTTCCTGCGTAAACTATTCCTTGCTGCAAGAATACCCTTACCTCTTTCCTCTACATACTTACGTTCCATTCATCCCATCTGAGAAGTGTTTATAAACTTGTCTCTACCCACCCCGATTTGAATCAGAAATCTACACGTCTGTGAATTGTAAATTTTGCCTCAAATAATACTTGGGATTTAATTCCTGCCTTAGCAAGGGGCATATAAAAGATCTTGGAATTGGGGTCTTTCTGGCCATAGCCTGCATTTGCCCAGGTTTCGTATCCCCACTATCCAAATTGTCTTCCTCTATTCCAGGCTTACCAGGCTTTCAAAATACGTCTGATCCTTCAAGCCTTGCTTTACTGCTCAGCTAATAACTTAACGACGCAGAAGGAAAAAAATCAGAAGCACAAAAATCAGAAGCACAAGCACCTGCCCCTCAGGCACCTGGACCCTAAACCTTCCATTTTGCCTGCATGAAAGAGAGGAAGGAGAGGAAGATGGGAAAATATTATTTTACCAAGTTTTTCCAAGTCTGAACTAGACATTCTCATCCACTTCCAGCTTCGGATTCTCCCACTGCTGAGTCCCAGGCTGGTGCTAGACCCACGCTGTGCCTGTTCTCAACACTGACCTCTGGGTTTGGCCTGCTCCCTCGTACAAAACTCTCAAACTTGCCTCAAGTTTTCTGTTCAGCTATAGCTTCTCATCCTGCATCTACACCATGTGACGGAAGCCTCTCAAATAAGTGAGCTCTTCTTCCTGGGGTACTTATGAATTAAAAAATTTTTATTTACTTATACTATTTTTTTTTAATTTTTAAATATCAGAGCCTAGAGCAGTATCTGTTCCAGTGTTATCCAACAGAATTTTCTGTGACCATGGGTAAGTTCTCTGTCTCTGCTGTTTAATACAGTAGCCACCAGCCACATGTAGCTACGGAGCCCTTGATGTGTGGCTGGTGAAAATGAGGAACTGCATTTGAAATTTTATTCGATTTTCGTTCATTTAAGTTGAAATAGCTATTTGTGGCTAGTGGCTACCATACTGGACAGCCTAGCCTTAGAACTCTGTAAATTCCTAGTAAATATTTAATTGATATTAGCATTCCTTTAAGAGGTAACAGGAAGGTGATAAAACTTCCTTCCCCACAAGAGATCCTATGTAGGAATTCTAAACTAACAAAAGGAACTGGAACCACACGAAATCTGAAAGATGTCAGTGGTCATTTAAAATCATAATGGCAAATGAAAGGGATGTGAACTTTAGTAGTGACCAACATTTTCCAATAATAATAGTAACAACAACAACGACAAACTCACCTTTATGCCTTCCTTAGGATCCTCCCGTATATTAATTTGAGAGGCTCTCTCACGAGATGGGCATAGAAGATCCAAGATTTCTTCATTGTAAATCTGATATTGTTGAAAACGAAGCGATAAAAACGAAAATGTTAACAGTGCTAACCTCAGGGTGATGGGATCATAGATAAGTTTTTAAATTTCGCTGTGAGTGTTCGTATTAAATATTTTTTACAACGAATTTTTTTTTAATTAAGAAAAGGACTTTAATCCTACATGCAATCATTTGCTATTTACAAGAATGAATTCACATACTACTCATAACGAAATTGAGACTGCTCTCTTAAGACCGCGTGTCTTGGGAACAGCAGACACAATGAAAAGTCACGTGGGTGTCCAAGTTCACTTCTTTGATGGTGTCATAACAGTGTCACCTTCACTGATTTTGTACAACTGTAAGTAACCGGTTCTTAGTGGAGGGTAGAAGAGGAAAGCGAAAAGGAGAAGAGGCAACTGATATTTCAACGACAGTCAGAACTTCAAGCATTTAGAACAGCGTTTGGCAGACAATGATCACCATATTTGTTTGTTATTATTGCTCTTGCTACTATTTAATATACCAGGTTCCTAAGTCATTTTTTCATCTGATCGCCTTGGCCACAACTGGGTTATTCAAGAGATTCGAGAAGGAGAATCTTAATGATGTTTAACACCCCCAACTTCCAACTCGACACCTCCTATACCTATTAAGATTCAAATTCAGGGCTTGGGGGGTCAAGATGGCAGGCTAGGTGAAAACGGGGTTTGCCTCCTCCCAGGACTGCATTAAAAGCACAACCAAATTATGAAAAAAAAAAACTTAGAGAACCGCCTGGATCTAGCTGATCATGACACATACCTCTGACGATATAAAGAAATGGCCACCTGGAGACAGGAGCGTTGGCCACAAAGCGGGCTGGTACCACGCCCGGCACCGGGAGGGAGGGCGCGGCTGCAGAGGCTCCCCTGAAGGAGAGGGGTGTCCTATCCCACCCAGGGGCTCCCCAGCCCAGGGTTCCAGCTCCAAGAGAGGAGTTCCCACAAAATCTGACTGTAAAACCAAGTGGGGATTCCGGCAGTAAGGGTGAGACGGATGGATGGTAGAAACTCAGACGTCCCCTTAAAGGGCCAGCGCACAGACTGAGGGCGGGGTGTCAGCGGCTCGAGAGGCGCCGCAGACACTCGGAGAGGGACTCAGCGGGGAGGGACTGAGTCGCGTGGTCTCTCCCGCCTGCGAAGGCTGCAGGGACAGCCGCGCGGGTCCTTCCTTGGCTCTCCTTCGGGGCAGTCTGCCCGTGTTCAACCCTCTCCCGGCACAGCCGATGCCGAAGCTGCACTGGCCGGTGCCATCGGCCCGAACCACCCGAAGCACAACGTGCCCGCGGCGGGTCTGTTGCGCGGCGGCCGCCCCCGCCCTGCCCCTTCCCGGGCCGCACTCCGCGCAGGCAGCAGACCTTGGCTCGTGGGGCCCGCACGAGGCCCGTGCATCCCGGGAGGGACTTTCGGTGTCAGGCCACAAACCACGTCCTGAGCTACAGTATTTCACGAACAGATCTCGCTGTTGACAGGCCCGAGGCGGGCAGCGGCGGGCCTCGCTGCGACCTGACACTGTTGCCACAGGCCACAGGTTCGGCCCTGGCACGAAGCCTGACGCTGCAGTGGCCAGGTGAAATTCGCGCGCTTTACCCCAGCGACTTCCTGGGACCCGGACCCATCCGACTCCCGTACCAACCAAAGGCTCTTCCCGCTGCGGAGTCTGACGGGCATCTGGCAGGCGCCCGGGGCCTCGAAGCGCACGGGTCCTTTTGCTGAGCCGCCCCAGGCCGGGCACTGGGGTAACCGACCTTGGCTCGCAGCGCGGTCTCTCCCACTAGCCTCTGGGTCCAGCACAGGCGGCGACCATCTGCGGATCGCTTTGTAGCTCCTACCAGGTAGCCCTGAAAAATTTAAAGCAGCGGCTGACCTTGGCCTGCACGGGAGCCCCTCCCAAGGGGTCCCAGAACCAACACACGCGGAAGCTCGTGTGACATCACAATGGAGCACCACCTGACTAGCCCCACAAGCGGCACACCCAAAGGGTGGCCTCAACAGGTACACAAACCCACTAGGACGAACCCCACTCTGTGGGGTCAGCCCTCACCCAGCAGCCCATACCCTGTGGGCATGATTCATCCCCACAGCCAGTCAGCCCGAGAGTCAGTCCCATATACTAACGTGCTACCAGCAATCCAGGCTTAGCTACAACAGAACACACACAGAGCCACACAAGGAACAGGTCCAGAGCGCCCGGCGCAAGAGATCAGGGAGACCTCGCCACTGGGACACACAGGACACCGACTACATAAGGCCACCTGGCCAAGGCTGGGAGACACAACAAATCTTCCTAACACGTAGAAACAAACACAGAGGCAACTAAAGTGAGAAAACGAAGAAACATGCCACAAATGAAACACCAGGAGAAAACTCCAGAAAAATTCTAAATGAAATGGAGGCAAGCAACCTACCACAGACAGAGTTCGAAACACTGGTTAGAAAGATGCTCGATGAACTTGGACGGAGGAGAGATGAGCTCAGCGAGGACTTTAAGAGAGACATAAAAAGCATAAAAAAGGACACGGAAACCATAAAAAGAACCAGTCAGAAATGAAGTATACGGTAATTGGAATCAACAGTATTTTGGATGAAGCAGAGGATCAAATCAGACAAGGTAGCAGAAAACACCCAACCCAAACGGCAAAAAGAAAAAAGAATTAAAAAAAATGAGGAGAGTTTAAGAGACCTCTAGGACAACATCAAATGTACCGATATCTACATCATAGGGATACCAGAAGGACAAGAGAGACAGCAAGGGATTGAGAATCTATTTGAAGACATAATGACAGAAAACCTCCCTAATCTGGTGAAGGAATTAGACACACAAGCCCAGAAACACGGAGTCCCAAACAAGAGGACCCAAACAGGCCCACAACCAAGACACATGATCATTAAAATGCCAAAAGTTAAAGACAAAGAGACTCTTAAAAGCAGTAAATTACCTATAAGGGTCCCCCCAAAAGAATGTCAGCTGATTTCTCAACAGCAACTTTGCAGGCCAGAAGGGATTGGCACAAAATAGTCAAAGCGATGAAAAACAAGAACCTACAACCAAGATGACTCTACCAGGCAAGGCTATTGATTAAAATGGAAGGTGAGACAAAGAGCTTCCCAGACAGGAAGAAGCTAAAGGAATTCATCACCAACAGCCAGAATTGCAAGAAATATTAAAAGGACTCCTGTAAAAAGAAGTAGGGGAAAAGAAGCCATAAATACAAATAATAAAATGGCAATAACTGTGTACCTATCAATAATCGCTATAAATGTAAATGGATTCAATGCCGCAGTCAAAAGACAGAGTAGCGAATGGATAAGAAAACAGGACCCATATATATGCTGTCTACAAGAGACCCACTTCAGATCAAATGCCACACAGAGGCTGAAAGTAAAAGGATGAAAAAATTTCATGCAAATGGAAATGAAAAAAAAGCTGGGGTAGCAATACTGATATCAGACGAAATAACCTTAAAACAAAGGCCCGCTGTGGAATATATATGATTTACTGTTGAATTGTACACTTAAAACTTACTGGATTTCATCAAGCAATGTCACCATAAAAAAAACAAAGGCCATAATAAGAGACAAAGAAGGACATGTCATAATGATAAAAGGATCAATCCAACAAGAGGACATGACCCTAGTAAACTTTTATGCACCCAACGTAGGAGCACCGACATAAAGGGAAAGATTCACAATAATACATTCATAGTAGGAGACTTTAACGCCCATTGACACCAATGGACAGATCTTCCAGACAGAAAATCAATAACGAAACAGCAGTCTTAAATGACACACTAGACCAGTTGGATTTAATTGATATTTTTGGAACGTTTCACCACCCCACCCCGTCTCTCTCAAAGCAGCAGAATATGCATTCTTCTCAGGTACACATGGAACATTTTCCAGGACAGACCACATGTTAGGCCACAAAACAAGTCTCAATAAATTTAAGAAGATTAAAATCATATCGAAAGTCTTCTCTGACCACGATAGTACGAAACCAGAAATCAACCACAAGAAAAAAACTGGAAAATACACAAACACGCGGAAGATAAAAAACATGCTACTAAACAGTGAATGGGTTAACGATGAGATCAAAGAAGAAATAAAAGATATCTAGAGACAAATGAAAATGAAAACACAATGACTCAAAACCTATGGGGCCCGGCGAAAGCAGTCCAAAGAGAGAAATTCACAGCAATACAGGCCTACCTCGAGAAACAAGATTTCATCAACGATATATAAATGTGTAAGCAATGTACTGTATACCTGAAACTAACGAAAGAAATAAAAATAAAAACAAGATTCAACTTCAGGATGAACTGTTCACATGCAATTGATAATTGCATGTTGAAATCATACAAGTTAAATTATTGCTCCTTAAAGGTAAGACATATTATCACTGCTATGGAACCAACCAGCTAGCTTTCCAGAAGCCATAAGTTCCTTCAACTTGTGTTTTGAGCGTCATGAGGTTAGACAGAACCGTTGGTCAATCTACTGGTATACTGATATACACTGGAATGAAAACGCACACAAGGGCAGGGATTTTTACGTCTTGTTCCCTGATATATCCCAAGTACTTAGAACAGGGCCTGTAACACAGTAGGTACTTGATAAACATATGCTCGGTAAACGCACCCTGTCATCACTTACACAGCTCAATACATCACCCAATTTTTATAACATTCTTCACGAAGTAGCAGCATTATCACTTAAGTAGCTCAAAGTAGTAAGGGGAAATCAAATTTTTTTTGGCAGATTCTATAGGGAATCAATAATAGAAGCCAAATTGAAATTACAGAATTCCTATCATCTTTTTACACGGCGATGCCAGCTCCTTTAACAATCCGATTAAACAGACTATTCTGGAAAATAACTGGGTGGGAGCCAGATCCAATGGAGCCAGTAAGTTTTCTCTATCAATTTATTAAAATGTAATTTACTAAAAACGCAATTATATCATTTGAGTCATGCCAAGAAAAACCTGATTCAGATTTATTTCTCTATCCAAAGATAAATTTAAACTCAGAATAATTAACGATAAATCATTTACCTCCAGGTACGACACTTTCAGAGTAAATTCGAAGTCACTCTTCTTATCGATTTCTTTGAAGAGCAGTTGTATCACCCTAGGAATGACTCCAACTGTTGGTTCATTCTCTTGCTCTGCAGTGTATGCACCGCCCATTGAATAGGTTTTTCCAGAGCCTGTCTGTCCATAGGCCAGGACAGTCGCATTGTATCCTGGCAAAACAGAAGTCACATGCATAGTGATGCTCAAATATTTTCATCCTATTAATATGCTCCACTTCCTTCGGTGATCGCATGTAACAAAACTGAGACCGCTGTCTTAAGACACGGTCTCTCAGGAATAGCAAACACAGAGAAAAGTTACATGGGTGCCACGACGTTGCACTACTCCCGATAAGCAAAGAAGAAAAATACCAACCCCAGACTGTGCACCCCTTTCGATAGCCATTAAAAGCTAGGCAGTAAAACAAAGACAGGACTGAGATGACCAAGGTGGCCAAATCACGGTCAAAAAGCCACTCAGAGCTTTCTAAGTCTGCTCTCTCTCTACTGTAAGCAATTCTAAATTATGGGAATTAAATAAAAGTCTTAGAAGCTGCATAAACAGGAGGGATTCCAACACGTATTTCTTTGATTGAGAGTTTTCATCTGAAGAGGTAACCAAATTGCTTTGCACAGCCAACGAAAGCATCTACTCTCCATCTGAACTCTCAGACGACATCTGGGCCATATTGTCAGGCTCCTCACAGAAATGGCATCGTTTAGGTATGATTCGATGGGATCTATGTCTTTGCTTCGTTTTCTTTTTGAAAGAACTTGTCTAAATGAAGACCCTGATGTCCTGAAAGGTCTTAGGATGGTAAGTTGAGATTTTCATTAATAGATGGCTACGGTGTCGCCTGGCATAGCTGTGGGGCAGGAGAATGACATTCCATAACTTCCGGCAACACCACAGATATGTGTATATAGTAACAACTGGAGAAACCGAGTTTCAGTACATTTCACAAAATACACAGGGCTCTGTGGCATTGGGGGTTCAGAGTACAAGGGGTGCTGTCGAGTTTGTTGAAAAAGACTGGCTTCGCCTTTGCAGAGCGACGTTAACCAAACACACATATACTGGAATCATTTTCTACATCATACTGTTTCGAAACACTATAATTTAATTCTCAACGTTTCCCAGTTAAAAATACGAAAGTGGAACTATGATGCTCTTAGTAAGCTTTGAAGGCACAGTCTGAGGAAGGCGACCGGATAATGAAGGCTCTGGAGACCATGTCGTTTCAGGAATGGCCGAAGGAAGGGAGGGATGATTAATTAGGAGAGACTTAGAAAAATATCATGTTCTTCCAAGTATGTAAACAGGAAAAAGATTAACTTTATAGTGCAGAAGACTGGCCGATGCCACCTTATTCAAATGATCAAAATGAACGTCAGCAGTAATGGAACAAACCAAAAACATGGCTCGCCCGACGGGAGTCAGCTAAAGATATACAACCTGAAGCTAACCATATATAAACATCAGACAAATCAAAATTGAGAACGTTTACAAAATAACTGTCCTGTGATCTTCAAAAATGTCACGAATATGAAAGTCAAAAAAAGCCTGAAGAAGTGTTAAAGAGACTACAGGGCCATTACGACTAAATACAACGTGAGATTTTGAACTAGACCCTTTCTATAAAGGACATAACTGAAGCAATTGGTGAAACTTGAATGAAGTCTGAGGACTGGATGGTAGTTATGTAGCAGTGCTAGGTTCATGATTTTGATGGCTGTATTGCAGTTGTGTAGGAGAAAGTCCTTGTCCGTAGCAAATGTACACTGTTCAGGGGGCACACAGTCAACAACTCATCTCGAATGGTTTAGGAAAAAAAGTTCTTTATGCTATTCTTGCAGATTTTTATAAATTTGAGATGACTGCTTTAACATTTGTAAAATTTGAAACCAAGTATTCAATGTGCCCAGTCATAAAAAAAGTGAAAAAAATGTAAATAGCTGGAAGAAAGCTTCTGTTTGTCTGGAGGGGTGAACTGACATCACTGGGTAGAAATTACCGGGAAGCAAAGTTCATCTCAACATAATCTAATGCAATCAGAGTCGTGCAAAAACCAATCAACAGGACTACCCTGAGTTAGTGAGTTCCCTGTCAAAAAAAATTAAATAGATACTGGAAGTTCAGTTTACAGAGATATTGCTAGAAAGCATTTTTCTTTGGAAAGAAAGCTAGACTGGGTGATGTACAAACGTCCCTTTTGACTTTAAGGGGCTGATATGCCACGGTTCTACTTTTATTATTTTTATTTTTGGTTTCTACTTTTAAATAGTCCTCTGCTTTGAATCCTGAATAACCACTGTACTAGAATATAATTAAAGACCCACCCCCCAGGCACTGTTCCCTTAAGAACTGTCACGAGGTCTTCAATAACATTGAAGCCTTAGCTTCTGCTGTAAAGATTATCAACTAGAATATTCAGGGGCTTTAGAAATTTTCCTTCTTTACCTAAAAAGATTCTACTCATCCTTCAAGATCTACCTCAAAGGTCCCCTACGCTGTGAAATTCACCCCAAGTTCTTTGGAGTTAGTGCCATCCTTCTGGTTTTCGCACCCGTTTGTATGAAAGCACCGCTACCTGCACAGCAGGACCGCTCCTATTGTATATTTTTAACTTCTAAAATATTTTTTCTTAAAGATGGGTGCAAAAAGGTAAAAACGTTTTATGCACCCAAAATTATAAATGTAGCCATGTACTTCTATTCCCACCCCTGGACTCTGAGCTACATTATTTATCTCCGAATCTCTCCGCGGGGTTCTGTAGGGCTTGGGCCTTGAGTCGGTTGGCACACTGATCATCACCAGGACCCATCGAAGGGCTTAGGATCTAATGAGGTTCCAGGACAAACAAAAGTATATACAAGCCAAAGATGAGCAGAACCACAGAAAGCAAATACCAGCGCCAAACTCGTTTGAGGGCGCCGAGACTTTTCACGCGTGATATCGCGTTAGTTCCTAGGCTGTGGGCTTTTGGAAGGCAAGACTCGTGTTTCACCCATTCCTGTCTTTGCAACATGCGAACGCGGTGCCTGTCACACCGTATGCTCGAGAAGCATCTGAAGAATGAAACGGCCTCACCTTTAAATATGCCTTTAATGAGCGGGGCGACCGCTGTATTGAAGACCTCTTCCTGTTCAGTAGAGGGGTCAAACACAAAATCGTACGTGAAGGATTTGTCGGTACCGACCACCACCTAGAGAAGGCGAGGGACAAGGAGTCAGGAAATCACGCAAGGCCAGGCCACGCCCCTCAGCCTGTCATTCGGCCCCAGGTGTCCCACGACTGCTACGCACCTGCGGCTCCCCGGGTACGAACGAAAGGCACATCTGGCAGCCCTCGCTAATCTCTTTGGGGACCAGAGGGCGACATCGCAGAGCCACTCTTACAGGAATTCCCTTCACCTCTTCCTTCATGGTCCTGCCTCGGCACCGTCTGTGACGGGGAAGAGAAGAGAGCGTCCTGATGACGAGTCTTGGCGGGCTGGCAGGGGTGGCAGGGCGCCCGCCCGCGGTACCGGCCCTCGCAGCGGGATCTCTGCCACGCGAGAGTCACTGTTTATCAGACGTGGCCACCGCGGCACTGCCCGCAGCCCCGACACTCTGAAGGGGACGGAGTGACGTCTGAAACGGAAAGGAAAACCCCCGGCGGAGACGACGAAGCGCCACAGAGCAGCGGGAAAGGCAGATCCGCAGCTAAGGTGTGCCCGCTTCACTCACCGAGCCGAACGCACCTTCCCGGCGCTCCCGCCGCCCCGTTCCAACGCGAGCTGTAACCGCCAAGTTTCAAATCGGTC
>NW_006433948.1:2441497-2443391 GCF_000325575.1 Pteropus alecto | reverse complement strand
GTTAGCACGGCCATCCCGGCGTCGTGTGCACGGGACTCAGGCGGGATGCGGGGCGGGGATTGGGAGGTGGCTAGTAGTGAAGGAAAAGGTCGATCTGGGGACCCCCACCGTTACGGATCACACGTAGGGACTGTGGGGCGGTGACTTGGCCTCCAGATAGCCAGCAGAGCTCGTTGTTTACTTCTACGTATTTTCTTCCTCCTCTCCCTTAATCCATCACCCGGAAGTGGGCTGGGACCATAGGCTGACAGCCTTGGATGAGTTGGGGTTGTTTTCTGAAACTTCCTGGGCTGCTGTCCCGTTTGAACCATTTTTGTCAGCTTCGATTCACCTTTCCATTCCAGGGCCTTGCCGGAGATGGACAGCCGGATTCCTTACGATGACTACCCAGTGGTTTTCCTGCCTGCCTATGAGAATCCCCCAGCGTGGATTCCTCCTCATGAGGTGGGAACCATCTGTACTCTCGAATAGATTTTTCACCATGGGCATGAGATGGTATATGATGGGTAGGATGGCAGGGTTAGAAAGCTCAATGCAGGATGAATCTTAGCCTTTGTTGTAGCCAAGCGATCCAGAAGTTGGATTCTCAGCAGCCCGACCCACTGGGAGCCAAAGTCCACTGCACCAGAGAATTCTGGAATTCTGTTTCCATTCTGTCAAGGTCAACAAGTGCAGAGATACTAGACTGCTAGCACTTCCCAGAACTATCCATCTACCCATTTGGACAGTGTTACCTGTTCTACTTAAACTAAGTCCACGACGTCACCTTTTCCCGACTTCAGGGTGATGCGTTTGTGCACCGGACAAAAGTGGGTATAAAACCTAAGACCGGTAGTAAGATTTCTGGGGTCGCTGTGTCTTGCAGAGGGTATACCATCCGGACTACAACAATGAGTTGACGCAGTTTCTGCCCCGAATCGTCACACTGAAGAAGCCCCCTGGAGCTCAGGTGAGCTTATGGAACAGTGCCGTCTCATTCCAGGCTAGAGTTGTCAGAACCAGGCCCAGAAGTTAGCCGTGGCTGGGGGGGGACAGATCGGGAAGGAGGTAGGGAGGTAAGGCCACTCCCTTTTATAGGCACAAAAGCTGAGCTACCACTTCTGAGATACATGTTCTGACCTCTTTCTGAGGGACACACGGCCAAGCTGTCATGTGATGATGCTATTTGATGTTCTCGTGTCTGTGGTCTTCATTGAGCCCCCGTTCCGTGCTCTCGTTTTGCAGTTGGGATTTAACATCCGAGGAGGAAAGGCTTCCCAGCTCGGCATCTTCATCTCCAAGGTGCGTGCGCCTGGTAGGCAGTGTGGATGGCTGCTTCCCTTTGTTAAGTTATCGGATGGTAGAACCCTGATGGCCTAAGGCCTGGGAGAAGGATGATTCAGTAGACTCATAGAAGGGGCAGAATGTGGACACCCTTTGTCACTTCAAACTTCCCACCTGGCAAGCATCTGTTTTTTTTAAACGAAACAATAGCACCTTACATTTGAATAGCACTTCATTTCACTTACAGTCTTTGAAGTGATCCCGCCTGGATCACATACAGCCTTTCCTTCCCAACAGGTGATTCCTGACTCTGATGCACATCGAGCAGGACTTCAGGAAGGGGACCAAGTCCTAGCCGTGAATGATGTGGATTTCCAAGATATTGAGCATAGTAAGGTGAGCACAGCGCTCGGGCTGCGGTGAGGCAAGAAGCCATCCCAGGTAGGACAAGTTGGACCAGATTAGCCTCATCTGTAATTTCATTAAAAAAGACCCTCCTGAGGGAGCGGACCAGGGGGAAGTAGCTGTTAGTGACCCAGAGGTTGGAGTGGCCGACTCCTTTCCTCATGCTGTGGTTCTGTCCCGGGTCACTGCTCGCCGTTTGTACAAGCTGTTCCATTCCTTTCAGGCC
>NW_006433948.1:2429127-2441287 GCF_000325575.1 Pteropus alecto | reverse complement strand
CGCCCTTTTTTACTCACCTGGCAGGGCCCTGGGTTGGAGCTCTCCAAGTACTGATTACTGGAGGCCCTACTGCTTGGCGAGGGCGCATTGGGAGCTCAGGCCAGAAAATAACCTGCTTCTCTCCTTCTCTCTTCTTTTCCTCAGATTATCATCGCCAAAAAGAGAGGACTGTGCACTAGAGGGTTGCAGCCTATGGCCCTCCACGTGGGAACTTCTAGGACTAGCTGGCCAGGCCTCAGGGGAGCCGCGTTAGAAACTCTGCTCTCAGAGTCCCCTCGGCATAGTGGAGTGGGGAGGCCGGGCAGACACTGAGGCCGTGCACTGAGCCAGCTGGCCAGCTGCATCCCCCCCAGACCGCTGCACTGGCAGTTCCCTCGTTTTCTCGGTGAGCCTCGTTCCCTGCAGGGAGAAGGTGGTGATGGCGGGTGGAGCCTAGCCCACAGAGAGCCCTGCTAGCAGAGGCTGCTGACCTGTGTAGATACCGTGTGCTAAGTAGACGCATATGTCATCTTGTTTTTATTAGCGCATAGAAACAGTCTTGGGGAGCTTCCATCTAATCCGCCTGGCTCTCTCATCCCATCCTTATCGTACCCATGTCATACCCTTGGGAGACTCCGGTGGGGCCTTGTTTTTCCTCTCTGCCTTCCTCCTCTTCTGTCTCTTGAAAAGTAAAATGTGATGCTGAAGAAACGGTGGTGTGACTTCTGGATGATACCGATTGGGCGTAAGATGCTACTGAGGTCAAAGGAAAAGCTCTCCCGAAGAACGGAGCCCCTGGAAGTAACAGCAAACTACGTGCTTCAGAATTGTCTCCGTCTGCCCAGAACGGCAGGGAGGCCCAGGAGCCCTAGCTATAGTATCACAGGAGCGGTAGAGGTGGGGGGTGGGGAACTGGAGGGAACGATGCCCCTTCCCCCAAGATCTCTGATGTTTCTCTGCACCGTGCAGTATTAATATAGTCCGTCTTTCCCGAGTTCTTTGATTTGGAACGTAAACTAAGGGAGGGGCTTACATCGTTTCTCTCAGGGACAGCAGTAAAAAATTGATTGCCAATTTCCAACTTGTAGCTTGAGTACTACTGACATCTGATCGCGCCCTTTGCTTCGCCCCAGCCCCCAAGTAATTTGCTCTGTTCTAAGTTCCGTAGTTACCAATCCATTGTTGGAGGTTCCAGGCCACACCTTATGCCATCTGCATCGCCATGTTCAAAATCCCCTTCAGAATAGAAAGTTTTCTAATGGGGTATGGAGTGAAGTGCCCCCCATAATGAAAGTCCCAAATTTTCCTGGAAAGAATCCCAGGAAGCTTAAATATATATATTTCCAGGCTCGTCCCCTGGAGAGTGATTCTGTTGGTCTGAGGTGGAGCTTGGAAATAAGGTGAATAAGCCTTCAAATATGGGAAACCATTCTAAATAGTAGTAATTTATCTATGGGGAAGTTCTGGCTCTTCCCATAAAACGCACCCACTACTATGGTACCTCTTCTAGAGGCTTGGTGCCATTGTTGGGGTGGCAACATGCTGGTATGCAGAGCTGGGGATAGGAGTCGTTTAACTGTCTGCTTCCTGGGCGGGCCCCTCCGAAGTCTGCGCTCCGGCTGCTCTGCTGCCTCCCAGTGGCCATCTGAGGAACTGGAGGCCAAGACACGCGCACATAGGCGTCTGGGCTGAGTCTACTGACCTTTGAACTCCAAGACTCTCCCTGCGGTTAACAGGCTTTAAAATGAGTCATCTCAGAGGTGTGGTAAATGGCAGAGAGTCCCAGCCCTAAGGTAAAACCCCTCCTGCCCTGAATTGGTTCCCGCTTTGCAATACTTGTGATGGCTCTGGGTTGGGGCACCAGCGTGGAGGTATAGGTATGGTGTGGACAAGGCACAAGCCGTGACAGGCTGAGGCGAAAGGACCAGTGGTTTATTGAGGGTGTAGGTAAGAAAATGAGAGTGAACTGTATCGGCTCTCGGGGTGTCCCAGCTGCTGTAGAACCGCATCCCCTGTAGATGTCTCAGCAGTCAGAAGGGAACAAGGGATTCCTGGGTCCCGCAAGAATTCTACCCAAGAGCTGTGAGATGCAGCCAAGAAATGATGGCACTTTCACGGGTCCCGTTTTATGCCTAAGCCCAGGAATTGGACAAGAACTTAGTAAGTGGCCCAAGTAGTTAAACCATTAATCTGACGGGGGTGGGGGTGGGGAGGACTGGTACTGGGAAGCCCAGATGCAATAAATTCATCAAGTTAGGCAGACAGCCTATGCTATGGACAGGAACAATGGCTTTTGATGCCTGACTCATTGTGGGGGGTGGGGACTCTTGGATTTCGACCACTGAGGTGTCATAAGGTAATAGGCGGCCGGGGTCAACTCTCAATTCCCAAGGGCGGTTCCTAGGAGACACAGAAGAGGAATTCTGATCTTATGACCCCTTTCACCTAAAGGCAAACCGGGGACCTGCTTTGGGCTGAAGTTAGTCCCACCGTCTCTTAAATATCAGGCAGGAAAATTGGCCTGGCCATCAAACTCAGCCAGAGAAGTTTGCCTCCTCTGCTTGGACAGTCCCTGCTCCAGCACAGCTGGGGGAAAGGATATTGCTCTTCCTTCGGTGGACATGGGCTACTTCCGGATGGAACGGCAGAAGCCATGCACCGGAATAGCTGCGCGTGCGTGTGTTTGAGATGGAGGGAGAGAGAATGGTGTGATGTGCAAAAGAAAAAAAAAGGACGTCAGGTTCAGAGACATGATTCTGGGCCTTTGCACTGCATGATGAGGACACGAACCTTAGCCCCACCGCAACAAGCCAAGTTCATCCAAAAGAATAAGCAGTGCTGGGTGGCTACAGTACGCCATGCGAAGTAGCATAAGAGATGGTTATTAGATTTTCATGTTGTAGCTCGTATTGGCACAGGTATCGATAAACATTACATTGAGGTGTCTGGATTTTTCTTTGCCACTCTTCTGCAGAGACTGGACCAATGACAAATGATGTAAGGGACCAGCTAGTGCTAAGACCCCTTCTGATCCCTGACACTGGTAACTCTCCCCAAGTAAACAGTGAGCTGTAGGTATTGCAGAAAAAGTCGTCGTTATGCCTTACCTTCTGTTGTTCAGCTCAGTCCTGTCACCCAACATGACTACGTCATCACCTCTTTCTGCCAGAACATTATCTACCCACTTACTGTCTCCTTGAAAGAATCGATGTGTATAACAGAATGTGTGGCAGAGCGTTGAGATTCAGGAGACGTTTAGAGGGAATAATGTTCCTGTCCCTCCTCTGTACTAGTCTTATCAACCTCCCTATTGCTCCCTTCAATCCCTTTTTCAAATGAAACATGGCTTAACACCCCCTTGTGATGTCATAGACAACCATGGCGATGTAGTTGTGAGCGTAGCTAGGAATCAGGCTGTAAAAGCGCCCCTGGCCAGCTGTGTCCTGTAGCTGCAGTTCAGTCTGCACAGAGAGAAGGGAAACTAGCCTTTTAAAGGCTACAACTTAATAAAGGCAAAGTAGAGGGTTGAGGAAACTGGGCCCCTGAAAATGGCGACTATGGCCACAAACCAAGTGGCCTATGATCCTAGGACAGGTCGAATCTCAATGTACTGTTTTGATTAAGGAAGACCCTATAGAGCAGCGGACTTAAGGACTCGGGGCCTGTTGGATGGTGTCTGTGTCACAGCTGGAGTTTAGATGCGGGCAGAGGGAACAAGAAACAGGGCTGGTAGTTTAGAAAGGCTTCCCGTTTTTCTTCCCCTTTATCCACAAATAATCTGGGGCGGTGCTCCCGTTCCGTGGTGAATAGGCGGAAGGGGCCGAGGTGTGGGCTCAGTCATATGAGAGTGAACACTCAGTCTTCAGTCTTCCAAGTGCATGATCGTGGACGGGAAGTCAATGCCAATGGGCGCCTGCAAACCAGAGGTACTCACTCTACCCGTCCTCTCCGCCACCCCACCCCCTCGCCCTGTACCAGGCGGCCTTAGAAACCAGAAGGGGAGAATGGTCCCCGAGGTTGTCCTGGCTCAACTTTTCAACGCTGACAGCAGATAACTTTGAGGAACAGAATCCCTGAGTGAGTCCGCCAAGGGAGGTGGCTGCGTCGGTGGCGGGCGCACCGGCTGATGCCGGCAAAGCTGTGGACGGGAAGCGGGCGCCGCTTGGCACCTCTCCCAGTGCGAGGCACGTAAGCAAGCCCTCCGTCCCCCTGGGCGAGGAGGAATCGATTCTCCTGGAGAACGGCCACTGCATTGCTCACTGTCCCACCTCCGTATCCCCGAAGCCCGACCCAGCCCCCTAGGAACACGAGTTTGGTTTGCACACAGGCCGGTGCCGGGGGCCCCCGACGGTTTCCAGGCTGAAGCCTCGGTCCTCACCGTGGGCCTCACCGGCGTGCGGAGGCAGACATCGCTGCTCGCTGCCTGAGGTCACAGGGCGCTCTCTGTCCAGCCGCCACTCAAGCCCCCTTCGGCGTCGCCCCTAGGCCTGGGCGTGCAGCCATGCCCCCTGGCCCGCCGCTCCCGAGGTGGGGACGAAGGTGGCCAGGACCCGGAGGGAGAGTTGAGGGACACACGGAGGGCGGGCGGCGTGCGGGAGGGAAGTCGGGGGTCGTTTAGGAGAAAAGCAGGCTCATCTAATGACTGCCGGGGGAATGGGGGTGCTCGTTCTCGATAGTTCCATCACCCTCCCGGAGGAGGAAATACCAAAGAGGTCGCCAGGCTCGTCGGGACAAGCGGGTTTATTGGAGCGTTACGGGGGACCCCCACACAGACGCGCCAGAGCCAGGGGCTCAGTTCCCTTCGTCCCCCTCGGCCGCCGGCGCCTCCTGGGCGTCCTCCGCGCCCGGCTCCTGCCGCGTGAACTCCTCGATGACTATGTCCTCGGAGCTTGCAGAGGCAGCAAGGGGAATGGCGGCTTAGGAACATCCTCCAGGTCACTCCTCTTCCTGATCCCAGCCAAGTGCTCCCTTCCCCCCGCTTCCCAGCTCGATGGCCAGCGCCCCTCGGTAGCTCCCCACTCCCGCACCGCCGGGTCCCCATCGCTCGCTCCCTCCCCAGGCTCCTAACACGAAGGTCCCCCTGAGCCCTGGGGGAGAAATAAGAACGCAGGGAGGGATGGACGGAAGGGCTCGGAATAAGAGAGAGGGAAGTCAGGGCGAGGGGGGTGGGGAAAAGGAAAAAAAAATGGGGGTGCGGTTCCGAGAGGAGCGGAGGGTGCATGGCGGCTGCAAAGCGCTGAGCTGTGACGGAAGCTGAAGCCAACATCTCCACCGCACACGTGTCGAAAGCGACAGTCCAGGGAAGCGCTTTAACGTTCCCGTTGTCTAACGATGGAGGGTGGCCATCGGGGTGGGGGTGGGGGGGTCCAAGCCTCACATTTCCTTACCTGGCAGCCTCTGTAGCAAGCATGCAGAGGGAGGGAAGATGGGGGCGAAGCTGGAAGGGGCTCTTCAGTTTCTGAAGCGCTGTCTCGTGACTTTAACCCCTGCCTTTTTAACCCTCTCCCTTCTCCCCGCCCCCCCAACACACGGTCTCTTTCCCCTGAAAACCCGGACTCCCAATCTGCGTCTTGCTATTCAGTCTCTACCTAAATTGCCAGAACCGATTCTTGAGATCAGAACTGCTTGGTCCCCAAGCCACAGGACCACTGTTCCCGTGAGTCCCTCCTGGTCACTTACCATGAGATGGCTTCGGATGCATCAGGATCAGGGGCAGCTCCACACCAACATCGCTGCAAAGGTCCCAAGGCAGTTACCCATGTCCCTCCAAGGCCACTCTTTGAACCCCTCTCTCTGTTTTCCGGTCCTGGGATGGCCTCAGGATCCCCGTCACTTTAAATCCCCTTAGCTCTGCATCCTCTCCTCCTGTCCCAGTCCCAGCGTCCCCACAGTCTCTTACCTGGCTGTCAAGTCACCTAGGATGCTGAGGGTAGAATGACACCCTAAAATTAGCAGCTGGAAATGCAAAGTGGCAAGCTAATTCAATGGGGGATGAGGGATTCATAAAGCTAACTTAGCCACACAGTGGGTTTCTGGAAGGGAAGGCGGCTTGCTCACTGAGCCCACAAGGAACCCAGTCTGGGAGGAGACGTGAGAACAGCTTGTTGGGATCAGTTTAACTGGGAGGAAAACCGAAGTGAGAAACCCCCCAGCTCCCCAGCCCCTGATCACACAGACCCTGAACCCTCACTCACCCTCCACTGGACGCCATCAGATTGACTCTGACTTTGTAGGACACCAGGATCCCCAGCAGCTCCTTGGTCATTCCAGGTCGAAGGCTGGAGGTGGCGGTATTCATTGTTGGAGGGGGAGGACAGGGCGGAGGAACTCGTTAAGTCCCCCAGTCTCTCCCTGTGTACCTTTTGTCTTCCAACGGGTCTCTCAGGTTCTACTCCTACTCATTGGGACCATATTTCTGTTCCCAAAATGCAGTTTTACCATGTCACTGTCTGCTTCAAGAGCCTACCTCTCTGAATGCCACTCCTCTGTTTGGCTTTTGTGACCCCTAACAATCTGGCCTCACCCAGCCTCTCTAACCCTCTCTGCCCTAACTCCCTGACACCCAGAATCCAACCTAATCGGACCCATCCTCTCATGCTCAAAATGTGCCATGCAGATTCCTACGTCTAGCCTTTCCTCATGCCTTGCTCTCAATTTAGAATGTTCTTTTATTCCTCCATTGCTACCCAGATTCTACACATTCTTCAAAATCTAGCTCATTCTATCTCCTCCAGGAAATCCTCTCCGACTATGCCGGCTTCTTTGAACTTCTATTGGATTTATAAGATTGTATTCTCATTCTTCTTTATTCTCCATGTAGGCCAGAAATCGACTGAAGGCAGAGATTGTCTTAAACTTCTTAAACATAGCTTAGCATAGGAATGAGTATGTAACAGGTGCTTAATAAAAAAAAAAACGATTAAAAAATAAGACACAGAAAGCTGCATATTCTTGGGACAGTCTCTTCATTGCTCTGGGATGCTGATCCTCTATCTATAAAATAATGCCGTTCGGATGATTTCAAAGGGTCTTTCTAGCAATAACAGTCTATAGCTACATGATCGATAAGGCGTGAGGAGAGGTGGGGGAATTAACGCTTGTCGGATGGCGGCAGGTGGCCTTCGTGGGAGACACATCTAACACTAGGGCCAAATGAATAACCCGATAGAATTCTATCACTTCCTATCATATCCTTCTGTTTTTCCGTCCTTTCTCTTCACTTCTCATGTCTGAATCTTCCATCCATTTCTATCTTCCCTAGAGAGTAGCTGCTGTAAAGATCACAGTGTTAGAGCCAGATGACACGTGATAGAATCCTCTTTGCTTCTGCCGCTTATTACCTATGCAAACTCGGACAAAGTTCTTCATCTCTTTCAGCCTCGGGGTCCTTAAGTTGAAATGGACTAAGAATGCCCACACAGCCTACAACACAGAAGATTTTTCTCTCTACTTTTTCCTTTCTTGCTGCCTAAGACCTAAACCTGTCATTGGTCTCATGGGCATTATTTAGCTTACTGTTGGCTCTTGGGCCTGGAGGGATCTCTGAACACTGACCTAGAGACGTTCATAGAAGGTGAAACCTCACAACTGTATATATGGCATATGGAATGGATTGAGGATCGAAAATGGAGGTTGGGAGTTCCTTCTGAGCTTACATCGTGCTAGAGGCCAGATTGGTATCACCATGCTTGAGTTTGCCATCCAGTGCCAGGCCCCGTTTCTGGCTGCTGGCATCCAGGAGTGGGGTTACTGCAAAGCTCTTGGAGATGCTGGAGTTAGCAGCTATAGTCTCCCTTTGAAAGAAGAAGAGAAAAATTTAGGCTAGGCTTGCGAAGTAAGGGTAATTTCATTCCTAAGAGTATCTTGCACTAAGAGTACCTGGAAGAGCTGGCACGTCTAAGTGTGGGGAATGGGAACGATTTGCTCTGATGGGAAACCCTTAGGCCCCGACCCTCTCTCAGCATTTTGATGATCATCTTGTGGGCATCCAACCTCTAGTTCTGGGATTCCTTCCATTTATCCATATCAGCCTTCACCTTGACTTTTCTCAGTCCTGGACTCTTAACCACTTCCTCCTTAACCCAGCCCTCTCCTCTGCCTCCAGCCCCAGCCCTCTTGCCACCACCCCAGCCCTTGTCTCTCTGACCCAGGTCCCAGCGCCAGCTCACGTGAACTCCTGCATGAACACAGTCTTGGTGTACTTGTCTAGTGAATACAGGACAACATCTGTGATCTGGTCAACTGAACAGCCAGGAAAAACACATGACTATAATTAGTCAGTGCCCCCTGAGACCCCGACTCGCTGCCCTCAGATGTGACCTTATACGTGGCCACGCTATGCATGGTGCACTAGGATGTGCTCACAGACAAACAGAGATAAATGTTTCGATAAGCCTGAATTGGAGGGAAAGACTAAATGAATGCGGATCGGCTAAATGGGACAGAGTTTTGGAAAAAGGCCTGTGGATGCGGGCCCAGGTGCAGGGGGATAGGAAAAGAAGCTCGCCTGAAATCTTGATTTTCTTGATGACCTTGTTGGTGCAGTTATTGATAGAAACATTGACCGAGATGGGCTTGCCATGGTAATGAACCTGGAGCGGGAGGAGAGGCCCATCACAAGGTTGGAGGGAAAACACCAAGCTCGAGACCCAGCGTTCCTGTTTCCTTAGCGCCGTCTCCACCCTAACTTCCATCCCTGTCTACTCAAGTAGGAAATCAGTGAAGAAAGGGGTTCGGAGGGGTTATGGGGTATGGGGCAGGAAGTGAGTGCCACGCACCTCCGTCTCCATCCAGGCCTGGAGTTGTAGGGGCTGAGCCGACAGAAGGAAGCGGCGAGTGGTCTGGGCCCAGGGGCCAGGGCCTGGCTCCGGGGGTGCAAATTGCACTTTTCGAATGACCAGCCGCACAGAGTCTCTGAGCAGAGGCCAAGGGGTTAGCCAGAATGTCCCCTTTGGGACCCACAGACCTTTCCCATGCCAGCCCCATAGCCCAGTCCTTGCATGGGGGGGAGGTGGGCGAAGACCTCCCTCGGACAGAGAACTCCTCTAGACCTTCAGTGTCGGTATCTAGACCACAGGTCAGCCAACTATGGCTCACTGGCCAGATCTGGCCTGCTGCCTGGTTTTTATGGCCCACAAGCTAGGAATGGTTATTACGTTTTTCAATGGTTGAAAAAAATCAAAGACTAATATTTCACACTATGTGGAAATTATAGCAAATTCACATTTCAGTGTCCAAAAATGAATTTGTACTGGAACACAGCCACGCTCACTCATCTACGGGCCATCTCTGCCTGTTTTCACACCACAGTGGCAAAGACTACATGGCCCACACAGCCTAAATATCTAGTTTTTGGCCCTTTGCAGAAGAGTTCACCGACCCTGGCCCGAGAGCAAAGAAGAGAATTCAGAGAGGAATCAGAACCGGGCATCCGAGTTGGTGGTGCTGGGGTTCCGGAGATTAGAAACAGGGCTGTTTCTGTCCCGAGAGCAAGATCTGGAGTTTGGAGAGGACCAAAGAATACCTCTTGGGGACGCTGTCCTCCAGGTTGTCAGCACAGAAACCCTTCACTTCGAAGTCGACCCCGCAGGCCTGCAAAGGGGCAAAGGCGATGAAAACTCATTTCCAACACTGCACCTCCCTTTCTTATAGGCCTAGAATGAATGCCTGACCTCATCCCTTAGCTGTTCCTTTCTCAAGTCTTGTCCTTTTGTCCCTCTGTCGCTCCTCCCAGCACTGACCATCTATCTCGTTCTTAGAGCCCAGACCTCACCTTTCCTGTATCCTCAGGACCTGGATGCAGTGTCACTGAACAGGGCAGGTTGACAGCCATCTAGAGGATCAGAAGGAGGTTAGCAAACAAAAGAAACAGGTATCCTTTCGTCTCTTGTTCTTTAGCTTTCTCTCTCAATCTTGCCTGGAAACCTTGTCCAAGACTTGGGGTCAGTACCTGAAGGGTAAAGGGGTAGGCATTGTCCCCCAGCTTGTGCAGTAGGCGCTCCTGCAGGACTGTGAGAGACCTCTGGGGGCTGGTGGGCTCAGCTGGGATGACTTGCTGGACCTGTACATACAGATCTTTGCGAAACGTCAGCCCAATCACATCCAAGTCATCACGGCCATAGCGAAAGGCACATGTCAACATGACAAACACTGCGAGTAAAGGAGGAAGAAAAGTGTAAAGTAATTCTAGACATGGATGATGTTGATGCTAATGATGATGAGCATGGGACTATTGGCAGAAATAGAACAGTTATGATCGAACTCATACTTTGCAGCTAGTACCTAAGATTAGGGGTAAATTAAAAGCCGCCTCGATCTGCTCTACTCCCTAGTGGAGTATGGGATGGGGTACAGAGGGATACCTACCTGTCCAAGGACAGAGTGACAGAGATTGAGGGAAGGAAGGATGTAGAACATAGCTGGAGAATCTTATTTCTATCAGGAGCCCTGACCCCAAATATCGAACAGCCAAGTTATCTCCTTTTAAAATTAAGAACAAGGAAAGTGAATCTATATTCGAAAGATACTGCAAAGACTGAAAGTAATGAAAATGGTAGTGTTTCCAAGGACTGGAATAACGGGCAGCCTCACACACTGCAAGAAAGAGTTAATTGGCACAACCATTTTGGAGGGCAGTTTGGCAATATAAAGCTTTAAAAATGTGTGAATGCCCTTTGGCCATTCGTTCCTTTTCTAGGCATTTAGTCTAAAGAAATAATTGGACAAGTATGAAAGGATATATACAAGTATATACTTTACAGGGTTGTTTATAATAGCAAAAAGTGTTCAAGCATTGAAGATTGGCTGAATGCGTTATAGTTCACCCATACAATATAGAACTAGGCAACTTAAAAATGTATAGAATTTTCCTGTATTGCCATAGGTGAAAAGGATTAGAAAACATTGTTTATAATAGAACGTTTTAGAGAAAAATATACATATTTTTGGACAGAAAATGTGAATAAATATGAACTAAAATGTGACTGGCGATTATTGCTGGGTGTTAGGATTAGTCTCTTTCTTCTTCATTTGTATTTTCTAATATTTTCACAATGAAGACGAACAACAGTTTTCAAAAGAGACAACAAAGAAATTCACCCTGGTTCTCGATCACAGCCAATTAAAGTGGGAGAAGGGAGAGAGAAAGAAAGGAAAGAAGAGACAAAGGAAAAGATAAAGAGGTGAGGGTGTTAATCTGATGAATTGTTCTTAACACATCCTGCCGTCCCCGTTCCCGTGTGGGGAGTTCATCACCGCACCCCCCCCACAAGATCTTATTTGCTCTCTAGTGGTTTAGAAGCATCCTTTGTGCTATGATATACCTCGTTTTTATTTTTTTTAAAAAATTCAACAGTTATTCTAAAGTTATTAACTTATATTTGTGTTTATTATACAAATAATAAAGAGAGATCCCAGATAAATTTTTTTAAACAACACTTCATTAACACAACCACGTATACTGCCCCATAACTGGCCTTTAATAACGTAATGGTATAGCATAAGCATGTTTTACATCAAAAAATGCTCCTTGACAGAAAAAAAAATATTAGAGAATATGATGCAAATAATATATTCATAAAAGTAACAAAACAAAATGGCTAAGGAATGAACTTTAGAAATGTAAACAACTTAAGTGAATAATATCAGACTCTACTAAGGCACATAAACAAGATTAGAATAAAAGAGGAACAAAAACGCATCTTATTCCTGCATCGACATGCCTTTTTTAAACTAAAGATTTCTTTCTGTAGGTTATTCTGAAGAATTTGCAGGCACGTGAAAAAGTGATTTAGGTTTTAGAAATAGTGATTGAGAATCTTAAATAAGTCGGTTAAGTTACTGACTCTACCCCAAAATTTCCCTGATATTTAAAACTCGCTGGGCTGCTTATCCATACTGCTTAATCTGAGAGATTAAACCTATTTTTTCCACGATATCGAAAAGTTCCACCTGAACTAGTGTTCATCAATTTGTTCTAAGCTTTTTTTCAAATCAAACCCAATTTTCAATTGAGTCGGATCACAGAATAAGAGTTAAAAGAAAAAAAAGCAATGAAAAAATATTTCAAAGTAATCTTGATTTCTAATACCGTGACCAGAGTAATGTTTCTTACTGTTTCTTGCTGTACTTATCGTTTTATTTGTTGCTTTGCTTGAGATTTTTTTTTTAATGGTAAAGATAA
>NW_006433948.1:2428294-2429062 GCF_000325575.1 Pteropus alecto | reverse complement strand
AGAGCAGCCTTAGCATCACAGCCAGCCTATGGAAAAATACAGGTTTTTCATTTATCCAGGCCTTTAAAAAACTTTTAATTAGTTGTCAACATTTGAAAATTAGGAAATTTGCATGAAAATATGGGTTTCTGGCATATCGAATCTTTCTACAGTCAGTCTAAGCTCAAGTTCCAATGAGCAGCAAAGCAGGGCACCACCAACGAAAATGGAAAAAAACAGAAATTTTAGAAACTATTTAAATTTCAGCATGCATGTAAATTTTGTGTAATTTTGAAAAATAAAAGCTTATTTACGCTTTAGAAATATACCTGTTTTTGAATATTATTTGGGGAGGGGGCATCGTAATCTTTAACGTTTGGACTGGGCTGGAATTCCAAGTCGTTAGCCCCCACCAGATGGGGCATCCACAGTTCCCACCACTTTTGGGTTTTCTTACACCCCTCTGGTCCACCTGCGTACTCTCCTCGTTCAGGTTACTTGTCCGGCACATGTGACGTTTCAGTTCGAGGCCCCTGACACAAAGACCAGCAAGGGCTTTTACTTACTCTTTCGACCTTTTAAGTAATCGGGGTCGACCAGGACTACACCATCTGTGGAGAGAGGGAGCGATGGCACCCCTGGTCAGGAAAAGATCTCGGACCATGAAGCAGAAGTGGATCCCTGAAATGGTTCCTCGCATATTCCCTTTAATTGTCCTTCTCTTCTGCATGGTCCTTTTTGGGCTTACTTATACTCCCTGGCTTCCATTCCCTTCTCCCGGCTCTTTCC
>NW_006433948.1:2425243-2428276 GCF_000325575.1 Pteropus alecto | reverse complement strand
TGGGACTCACTCACCAATGGGTTCCACCGTGTCCCCATGATCCACGAAGTCTCGTTTCCCCAGGTAGATGGAAAGCTGTAGTGAAACAACTTCCCATGTTATTCTCGTAACCATCTGGGAACATATTCACCTGAATCCCCAACCCAAACCCCTGAGACTCTGAAGGGCATATCCATGCATCCCTTTTGCCCTCTCATTTGCCCAACTGGGCCAGGTTCACTCACCTTCCCATTGGAGCAGGTCTTCTTAAACACCCTATGAAGAGAAAACCAGAAAGAGGATAGGGAGGAAGATTGGGAGACCAGGGAACAGTAGTGGGAAGGAGAGGAAAGAAAGAAGTATGGAGAAAAGGAGATATTCCTAGGATCAGAAGAGGCCCGAGGAGCATGAAATGGTGAAAAGGTGGAAGTAACTGGGGTAGAGTCTAAGTCACAAGTTGGGAGAGGTTAGAAACCCCTCTACCACAAAGGCAAGTACTTGAGTTTGGGTAGGAGCCAAGTCATAGGATCAAAGAATTAGGAGTTCTTACTTACCTGGAAATGTTGGCCATGGAGTTGATGTAGAGCCTCTCCTGGGAAGAGGGAAGGAAGGAGGACGAGTCAATCATTTGGTCCCTAGTCTCATTATCCCACTTTGGTATACCACCTAGACACACCTAGTGTAATGCAACCTTTCCTCTTTCAATCTACACCTCACCACCATGAAGAGGCTTTTCTATTCTCTCTCTTGCGAAGGCTACTTATTCAGCCATATTCTCACCCATCCCGTACATGAGAAAAATACTTTTCCTATTTTCTTTTACAAATGGTTGGCTAACCATACTCTCCATTCTTGAAAACCTTCGGAGGGAAGGGAATTGTCTGTGAAGGGGCTGGAGATAGACCTCCATTCAGAAAAGTGTGAGGAAAACTGGACTGGATGAGGCCGGGCATCACCTGACATACACCCAGATGTGTCTGATACCGAATGAATGAACAAACGAAAACCAGATTCTGTCTGCTTTTGCTCCTACAACGGATTCTGAGCCCAAGTTCACTCCACAACGGCCTTATCCCTGAGCTAGGAAAGGAGAGGCGTGGGAGAAAGAGGCTTGGTTTTCTCATGCTGTTCGTTATTGGTGGTGTCTGAAGCCTCCATGGAGGTCGAAAGCCTTCCTTGAACTTATTCACTGCTCTTATCGCCCTCTCCAAATTTTTCCATTCTTATCCCCATCCACGTCCCAGGTGCTAGACCTTGTAGTATGGACCCTTAGAGAGAGAATGATATCTCTCTAGTGCTTCCTTTTGCTGCATATCAGGTCTGGCCCCAGGGGTGAGCTTAGGGGTGCTTCCAGAGGTCTCTTGTAGGTTTTCTCAGCCTGAGTGCATGCTGGCTGTGTCAGGAAAGGTACCCCTCAACTGCTCCCTGATATATTAAAGGGGATGCTAAGGGTAAGGGATGTGGGGCCTAGTATGGGCTAGAAATAAAAGATTTTCAACTATTACCTGGAGAGAGAGATGAAGCTCACATCAGTCTCCAGCTCTGCTTGCTATGCTTCCTCCCCAGCCTCTTATACCCAAGTCCTGTGAATGCTCAGATTGGTGGGGGTCAGGAGAGAAGAATAGAGTTCTGGGGGTGGGGGTTGGAATGAAATGCTGATTTATAAATAGTTCAGGTGCCAAGAGTTTAGAAAGCAGATTAGTGGCTAAAAGATTAGTGGCTACGAGATTAGCGGGCTCTTCTATGTAGTTGTTTGAATCTGATGCTGTTCAAGGCAGAGCAGCTTGGGAAGGGGAAATACAGGGTTTGTGCCACGTGAGGCCTTGAACCTGAGGACGGGGATCCAAGTGGAGTCAGAGGCCTTAAAGGAAAAGCATGGTGAGGGATAGAAATAGGAGAGCTCAAAGTATAAGTCATCGTGTTTCTGAAGGGAGAGCTTTGCATCTCACTCATCTTTCTATATCGCTTGATCATCTATTACAGGCCACGCAAAAGCCAAGGGTATGGCAAAGAGGACCCTTCCCCAGCCCCCACCACTTAAGACTTGGGACTCTTTGACGTTTAGAAGCCCTGATTATCCTAGCTTATGTGCACAGCAGGAGTCAATCTCCTGTAAGAGGGAGGATGAGTGTATTGAGCTGTGCGTGAGCCTTGAACTTCTTTCCTTTTTGAAGAGAAAAGTAACCAAGGATTCTTGGCCCAGAGACAGGTTCTCCTGGCAGGATATTATTGCATGTGGAGGGAATAGGTAGTTGACATCTGCATCACTCCTATTTAGAGTAACCCCCACCCAGCTCCCGACCCCCTCCAATCCCTGAAACTAAGTCCACACTATAGGCTCTAAGCAGCTTCTCTTGCCTCATATGACCACTCACGGAATTAGAGATATTTCTGTCCTACAGCTGCCAGGATCCCCACAATGGCAGCGACAAAAGCAATCTTCTTTATTTAATTGTCCTTCCTACAGGGCCCAGGCCCGGGCTTCATGGACTTGGATAATGTAGAGGTAGAACCTCCAAGTTCTAGGGATACGGGGCCCTACACGCCTCGCCTCCCCTTGATGCTGGCTGGTCTTCAGTATCTATCCAGAGATGCAGCCTTCAGCTCTCCACAATGGGATATCCTTTCTTCAGAGGATGGCTATGGCCGTGGCTCAGAGGGCTGCACAGGGCCTTCCCTGCCTCCTGCTCCCCACTGCAGGCGCTGAATACTGTCCTGTATTCTCGTTGCACAGCCAGCCGTGTTAGTTATTGCCATTCCTTGCCAGGATGGACGCAGGCCCTTGTCTCTTAACTTGCTGTAACTCTCCCTCTCTGGCATTTTTAGGTAGAGCTAGAAGTCCAGACTCTGCAGGGGCCATAGTAGGATCGAAACTGGTGCTGGATATACAAGAAAGAGTCATATACTTGCCAAGGTTGATGTCTCTGAGGAGGTGAAAAGTCCGAGCGAAGGTACTTTTGGACTAGCCTGCAGCCTTTTTGTCTTCAGATCCACACTTGAGGCTCATTCCCTCTTTCAACTCAGGTTCATGGTCCTCTCAGCCGAGAAAGTAGA
>NW_006433948.1:2421210-2425160 GCF_000325575.1 Pteropus alecto | reverse complement strand
TCTGATAGGTCTGTAATTCATTATTATGATTGAACTTAAATCATTATCTTTTCCAGGAGCGTGTGCGTTTCTTGACTGAGGTATAATTTACAAACAGTAAAAAGCACAAATCGTAATTGCACAGCTCGATGAATTTTTACGTACTGTGGTAGGCTTAACAATGGCCCCAAAGATGTCAGGTCCTAACCCCAGAACCTATGAACGTCACCTTATATGAAGAAAGGGACTTTGCAGATGTGATTAAATTAACGTTCTCGAGATGGGGAGATTATTTCGGATCATCTGGGTGGGCCCTAAATGTCACCACTAGTCTCTTTATAGGAGGGAAACAGAGGGAGATAGAACATGATTTGACAATAGAGACAGAAGGAATTCTGAGGACCGAAGCCAGATGCTGTGCTCCTGGCTTTGGAGTTGGAGGAAGTGGCCATAGTCAAGGAATGCAGCTGTAGAAGCAGGAAAAGGCAAAGAAACGGGTTCTGCCCTAGAGAGATGCAAGGTGACTGCTGGAGTTCAGGTGCAGCCCTGCTGACGCCTTGATTTTGGCCCAGTGAAACTGATTTTTGACCTCTGCCCTCCAGAACGGGAAGAGAATATATGTGTTGTTTTAAGCCACCGAGTCTGGGAGAAGGGAGGAGAGGGGAGAAAGGGAGTGGGGAGAGGCTCTAGGAGTAAGCTTTGGGAAAGGTTCCCATTTGGGGAGAGGAGGACAAAAAGGAACCAGGAAAGGGGTTTGAAGGGACGTCCAGAGGAATAGGGGAAGCATAGCAATGGCCGCATCACAGAAACAGAAGTAAGGATGAGAGCGAGTCGGCGCGTAGCCTCGCATTATGCACAAATCATTCCTTTTGTCTCCGGTGACTAAGAGAAGCCAGCTTCTGGTAGGGGAAGGTTGGGTGAGGTCTCTTCCCGAAGTAGCCACAGGGTGGCAGCAGTGGCAGCGGCAGCTGTGTCTGAGGACGAGCAGATGCCTACCAGAGCTAGCTAGTTAGAAGCCGTGGGAGTCGGAGGCTGCCTCAGGCCGGGGCTCCCCTAGTGTAGTGGACACTGGACTGTTCCCTTGGGTATACGCTGTCTCGAGTCACACTTGCCCTCCTCTGAAGAAGCTAGCTTCATCCTGGGAGTGAAGTCACCAAATACTTTATAGATTCGCAGCATTCGATGGTTTACAAAGTGCTTTCACCCCTATGAAGCAATTCGATATGCAGGAAACCCTAAAAGTTTAGTATTATCATTCCCATTTCACTGGTGAGGAAACTAAGTCACGAAGAAGTATTCAGGGTCACATAACTAATACATGGAAGAACAAGGATTTGAATTCAAGTCCATCTGGCTCCAAACACCTGGGCCTTTTACGCATTGGCACAGCAGTCAGCTGTCCAGGACTGCTTTGTATTTGCCCCCGGCCCTGCGACAGAGCAAGGATGTCCAAGTTTCTGGGCCTTGCAAGTGTTCTAGATTCTCGATTCTAGAGCCTTCCTCGCAGGCTTGCCTCCTCCTCTCACTGCCAGGATCCGGCTGGGCAACATTCTCAGGACCTGACGGTCAGGTTCAGAGTCCCCCTCCTTTCCCAGCTCCCTTCCGAGTGGCTCCTGCTCCGGCCTGCTTTCCCTCCCCCAGCACCACCCGCCTCATCCTCAGCATCCTGCAGGCCCAGAACTTGGCCCCTGTGCCCGAGACCTCTACAATCCCGAAGCCTCGCTTAGCCCCAGGCCCACGGCCCCTGACAGTTGGCCATTCCCTGGCACCCGGCTCTGAAACATCTCGGCTTGGTCTCTGCTTTCTCTGCCGTAATCAGAGCAGGGCCTCCAGAATGATAGAGAGAGGTGAGGGGTGCCGCGTATGAAGGGGTGGGGTCGGGGAAGCTTGTTGGCCAGCATCTGCCTCCTTGCCATCTCCTCTTTCATGTGGAATCGGCATCTCGAAATACTGACAGGCCGAAAAATGAACTGCCCTGCTTTCGGCTGTCACCATGTCACTCAACAGCAATTCCATTTTTCCAGTTGCCCAGTTAGAATCTTGTTTCCCAGTCTGTACAGTGAGAGGCTTGGAGCAGATAATCTTGATGGGCCTTTCCATCCCTGACAGTCTTCTGGGCGGGAGGAGGGATGGCCCCACCCCTAACCCCACCCCCTTGGATATGCCCTCTGGCTGCCAAGGGGAAGGGTGACAGTCAGCTGGGTTCAGCTTCAAGGGGAACAGGTAGGAGCTTTGCCAAGTTTCTTGGGTAAGGCTGGCGATGGGGTTCCTGGGCTGGACCAGGCATTAGAGAGAACTTTAGTATGGAGACACCGGCGCAGGGCGGGAGGAGAAGTCAAGTGACCATGTGGAGAGATGCTCTCTTCACGGGGACACAGCTGCTGTGACAAGCTGGGAGGCAGTTGGGGTCCGGGCATCTTCTCAGATGGAAGAGTCCTGGTGGGCCTACGCCCGTTCAGCTAGCCAGCTCTGAAGGACAGAGTCGGCTGTAGAATGAGAACAACCCAAAGCATTGCCTGCTGCACCCCACGCCCCTGGCTGGACCAAGGGAGCTCGGGCCGGCTCCGGCTGGCCTGGGTTGCTCCCACATTTACGCCTCTTACCTCCCAGGTCAGGGCTGGGGCTGGAGGGGTGGGCAGGGAAATCCAGCACCTCACTTCTGCCCTTTCCACCTCTAGGGGGCCATGGCCAGTACGGAGTCCTCGCTGCCCACAACCCTAGTTCCCAGCTCAGAGCCTGGCGACAGTGAGGTGGAGCTGGACTGCTTGTTTGATGAGGAGTTCAAGTTCATACTGTTGCCTGTGAGCTACGCACTTGTCTTTGTGCTGGGCCTAGGCCTCAATGCCCCGACCCTCTGGCTCTTCGTCTTTCACCTCCGGCCCTGGGATGCAACGGCCACCTACATGTTCCACTTGGCCTTGTCAGACACTTTGTACGTGCTGTCGCTGCCCACCCTCGTCTACTATTACGCAGCCGGCAACCACTGGCCCTTCGGCACAGGGCTGTGCAAGTTCGTCCGCTTCCTCTTCTATTGGAACCTCTACTGCAGTGTCCTTTTCCTCACCTGCATCAGTGTGCACCGCTACCTGGGCATCTGCCACCCACTGCGGGCACTTCGCTGGGGCCGCCCGCGCCGTGCAGGCCTTCTCTGCCTGGCAGTTTGGTTGGTCGTAGCCAGCTGCCTCGTGCCCAATCTGTTCTTTGTCACGACCAGCTCCAGGGGAGATACCATCCTATGCCACGACACCACTCGGCCCGAGCAGTTTGACCAGTTTGTACGCTTCAGCTCAGCAATCATGGGGCTGTTCTTTGGCGTGCCGTGCCTGGTCACGCTTGTCTGCTATGGGCTCATGGCCCGGCGCCTGTACCGGCCTCTGCCAGGGGCTGCCCAGCCATCATCTCGTCTGCGTTCTCTCCGCACCATTGCGGTGGTGCTGACTGTCTTTGCCGTCTGCTTCGTGCCTTTCCACATCACCCGCACCATTTACTACATGGCCAGGCTGTTGGAGGCTGACTGCCAGGTGCTAAACATTGTCAATGTGGTCTACAAAGTGACCCGGCCTCTGGCCAGCGCCAACAGCTGCCTGGATCCCGTGCTCTACCTGCTCACTGGGGACAAGTATCGAAGGCAGCTCTGGCAGCTCTGCGGTGGCAGCGCGCCCCGGCCCCCCATGGCCGCCTCCTCCCTGGCACTGGTGTCCCTGCGTGAGGAGAGCAGCTTCAGGTGGACGGCCATCCCCGAGGACAGTGGCTGCCCTACCCCTGGGGCAAATAGATTGTAATACTGGAAGCCTGGAAGGGAGAGGAAAGGGGGTGAGTGCAGGCAGAGGTGAGGGACTCTAATAGTGATGCCTGAAATAGCCGCTCCCTCCTCTTTTCCAGGCTCCGCTGTGTGACTCTCCCCCCACCCCCCGCCCCCGAAGGTTAGGGGGAGCCACGGAAATCACGTGAGGCCCCATCTCTCATAAGCC
>NW_006433948.1:2409932-2420337 GCF_000325575.1 Pteropus alecto | reverse complement strand
TGGGGCCATGGGTCCATTTCTTGATCCTAAGAGGCTTCCTGGACATCTTCCCCAGTCGACCTTCCTCCTCCTTTCCCCCTCATCCTCGCATAACATGCGTTCCTCCAGCCAGATCAGAGCATTCAACTGGCGAGGTGGAGAAGCTGGCGTAATCTCAGGATTGGCCTGACTTATCTGATGGCGATAGCCAGGATCAGGAAGTAGGGGCACCAGCATATCACAGATGCCAAGGATTTGACCTATGTAGTGTCCACACCCACTTCCTGGTTTCCCCTTCAAGACAGGATCATTTAGCCTCCTGAGGTGCTGAAATAGGATGCGGTCCCAGACAGCCTGCAGCTGGAGGCACGGCACTGTTGAACTTGCGTGTAGTCACTAGATAGACAGGGAGCCCTGAGTCTTATCATGGGCTAGAGTCCCTGAAGAGCCTCAGGAAGCAGAGCCCAAGCTGATGAGGGCCTTTGGACCAAGAATGGGACTAGAGCTTCTTTATGATGTTTGCTGAGAGCGTATTTGACAGTTGTCCTGTACTTAATGAAAGGAAGAGGTGATGGCTCAGAATGAGAGGGAGGAGCTCTCGTGTCTATGGCTGTAAATTCCGGCAGCAAGGAGTAGAGCAGGTTTGTGCAGAGGGTTGGGGGTGGTGACAGGGACAGATGCCAGAGCTGGTTCTTCACTGGTCTCTTACCTTTCTCTAGCACCTGCCCTAGATAAATAAGAAATCGGTCACCAACTCTTTCAGATCCGGCTTTAAGGTTTCAAGGCCAGGCCAGGCCACTGGGACTAGGACACCTCTGCTCAGAGACTCCCATCCAGTCACCGCCCATCCCCATCAGCACCATCTTGGTGCTTATGGGCCTATGGGAGTGGGGAAGGGTATGGAACTTGGGGGGCTATCTCTCATGCCTTGGGAAGAGTTTCTGGGTGAGCTTTTCACGAGGACAATGGACTCACACTTCGTGGAAGCCCCTCTGAAAGCTCTGTCCAGCCTGTTGGGCTCCTGAGTCTCTAGCCTTCCTTTTCTTTTGATCCACTGTTGCTGACCTGTTGCCGATCTCTTACATGTCTATTAGCTTCTAAGGGGTGTCTCTGGAGAGTAAGGTTGGGGCTGGTCTGCAGAAAAAAATGACTTCGATGTCCCTAAGAACCCCTTTGCATTCTTTTAAGTGCTCTCCTTCCCTGGATATCCAGAACCCGCTTGCTACCCAGAATCCCTTCCATTAGGAGTAAATGAACTGGCCTTTTTACTAGTCTCCTGGTCTCACGGCCACCACCCAGACTGGTATATTCCCTGTCCCTTCCTTTTATTCCTATGACCACACCTTCGTTGCCTATCACCTCGCCTCCCCACCAGCCCTACCCAGTAAAGCTGCTCTCTCCATTGCAACTGACCCAGCCTCCTCCATTTCTCCAGTCCGTGTAACTCCCATATGCTTAATCAAGACTAACTGCCCAAACTTTGTGGTCTGCTACTTTAGGCTGCCTTCCCTCTCTAACTTTAAACCTTTTTACGTTGGCCTAATCTTTTCTCTCTTAGGACTGGAGGGGATTTCAGATGAAGTCAGAACACAAAGCTGGTTTGACCCACTGAAACTTCATGTCTTGGAACTTCATCTAAGCTCCCATCTCTCTCAGCCTGCTGAGTTCCTAGTGAACATTCCAGAGGGACTGTTTCCTGTCTTTTCCACCTTCTCAAGATCCTAATTTCATCTTACCCCATGATCTCTTAAGATTTACCTTGCTTCCTGGAAAATGGACGTGTGATATCTCAGCTTCCATTTTCTTTATTTACAATAACTCGACTTCTATATCTACCTTCTCTTTCTCCGTTTCTTCCCTGCAGTCTCAGAATGAGGTGGCCCTCTTTTCTGTTCTTTTGTTGATGTCTCTTCACCTCGTCTTAAAAACACGCACACACACACACACACACACAATAAAAACCAACCAAACAAAAATAAAGCATTACCACCGATACCTTGATCCCGCTGTCTCTTCTAGCTACTAGTCTATTCATCTTGTTCATTTCTCTGTCATTTCTAGAAAGAGTCCCATAAATCTTATTTCCTCACCGCAAAGTCACCCCTTAATTCTCCGAATCTGGTTTCCTTCCTACAGTTTTCTACACCTAGAAGAACACAAATTAACTCCTAAGCAAGACTTTTAATGATCTTTTCTTTACCCTATTGCACATCCTCTTTAAAAATTTTTATAAAAATAACACGAAAAAATTCCGCTGTGACATTAAAGGAAATTTGGAAAGAAAATATTCATCTATACTTTCAATCCCTAGACAATTATTTTCTTTTTTCGTGTTCTATGCTTTTTCAGTTTGTATAATACAGACATATGTATTTTATATAAGCGTAATCATGTATTTTAAGATTCTACAAAAAAACCCATTTTATTGTAAATACTCTCTTTGTGCTAGCTACACAGTCTTTCATATTTATCATTTCAATGGCAGCATAAAATTACATCCATCGGTAGATTATATTTTATTCGACTACTCCCCTATTAATGTACATTTAGGCGATGGCCAATTTTTCTGTGCTTTGAACATCTTAATGCACATGGCTTTTTTTCTTTTCTGTGATTCTGTTCCTAGTACAAGTTTCTAGGACTGAGATTACCAGATCAAAGAGATGAACGTTTTTATGAATATTGGTTTTCAAAAGGACTGCACACATTTTCAGCGCCGCAATGACACCTGAATGTTCCAGTTTCCTTGCAGCTGTAGCACTAGACTTGATAAGAAATATTTTTGGATGGTGTAAACATTCATTTATTTCATTCCTTTGACTACTCATGGCACCGAACACTTTCCCATGTTTACTAATTGCATTTCTTCTTGTGCGAACTGTCCGTTTGTATATCCTTCTCCAAATGGCATCTTAGCGGCAGTCTTATATACCTAAATGTATTCTTTATTTAACATACGTATTAACCCTTTGTCATATTTGAGAAAAATATTTCTTCTGTTTATTGTAATATTTTAAATTTTAGTTCCTTATTTTATCCCCTTTCTCTAAAATTTCTTCCTTCCTGCTTTTAGCTCTCTTATTACTTCCTCTCTGCTGGCCTGTCTTTATTTTTTACTCCCTAAAGTGAACAGAATCCCAAGTTCTGTCATAGTTATAGCATTTAGGGATTATTCAATCCCTTCCCCCATCCGACCCTTGATTTTTTCTTGGAGAGAACATATATATGCATGTGAATCCAATTCAGTTGACTCATAGTCCATGGGAGTACCTCAGAAATCTTCTAGGGCCTGGGCACCCGCCTCACACTTTACACAAGACAAAACAGGCCCAGAGATATGACTTGTCCATGATTTTGCAAATTAGTGGCAGAGCAAGGACTAGGCCTTAGGTCGCCTGACTCCCAAAGATTTTTCCATTACACCATGCCAACTCAGTTTGAGGCCCAAACTTTCTCCCAAACTCCACCTCTATATCATTAATTGCCCACTGGCCAGTTTCACTTGGCTCTTCCACTGTTATTTCCAACCCAAGATGTCAAAAACTAAACTCCCCGAACCAGTTTCCCTGCCTGTCTTGCTCATTTATGTTCATGGCATCTTTCCTCATCACCTAGACTTGAAAACTCTCAGACAACTTCAACTCTTCTTCCTCCCTGTTTCACAAGATTCTGGCATTTCTTTCTTCATCATGTCACTTACAATTGGCTTTCCTTTATAATTCCAGTGCTACCATTCTAATACTGACTCTTGTCACCTTATTCTTGACTGACTGTCCCAGCCTCCTCCCTGGTCTTCCTCACCTCCAGTCTCTCCTCACAGGAACACATTCTATACAATGCATATTGCCAGATTAATTGTCCTAAACGCTGCTTTCACAGTTTCACTCTCTTACTCAAAACTCTTTCATGGTTCCCCACTGTCTACAAGACGAGCTGAAATTCTTTAGTCAGAAATTCAAGAGGGCCTTTTCTGTTTTATTTTTTATTTTTCCCTAATACAGATCTCTCTTCTCCAGCTAATTGGATCTCCTCATTCTTTCTCTACATAAGACTTGCACGGTAGAATGGCCTCCCTTTCTCCTCCCACTGTCTTTTTCCTACCCATTTTCCAAGGTCAGGCTTAAGTCCCACTTCTTTGAGGCCTTCTCTGTTGACTCTTACCCAGTGAACTTCCTGGTCACTCCTACAGTAATTATTGTCTGTATCAGTCACTTGCCATTTTTACTGTCTTTTGATATTACTTACACGATTATCTTGAATTTCTATGTAACATTTTATGTATATTTTGAGTTCTCACCTGTAAACCCCTTGAGTTACTAGGATAGAAAGGAAAGAACATAGGACTGAAAATCGGAAGACCCAAATTTGAGCCCTGGTTATAAAATAAGCTCAGGTATGTCACTTGAATGAGTCACTCAGACTCTCTGAGCCACAAATGTGATCATTTGGAAAATGAGGCTCATAATCTCAGCTTTAAGTACTTCAGATTGTGCTGAAGCTCTGTAAATCTAGAGATCTAAGCAAATATAAATAATTGTCATCATATCATCTCGTTTGCTTAATAAATATTTGCTGAGTGGTAAATAAATATTTGCCAATAGTTCAGTTTAATGTTTCTTCTCCACATTTTCTATTACTTCATCCCACAATCCCCTACGACTCTGTTCCCCTTCACTGATGTGATAAAAGACAGCATTTTGGTGAAGGAGGTGAGGAGTAGTAGAAAGACAAAGTAATTCTCGTCAGATGACAAGACTTGGCTTTAAATCCTTGATCTGCTACTCACTAGCTGTGTGATCTCAGACAAGTTACTTAATATTTCAGAGCTTTCAGTTTCCTCATTGATAAATTGGGCATAATAATGCCTATTTGTCAGGGCTTTTGTGAAGTGTCAATGGAGTAATAAATGAAGGAATATCATTCATTTACCGTTTCTGTGTGTGGGAACCACTTTTCAACGGTTCTCAACTTTAGCTGGACAAGGAACCAGGATTCTAGATTTGGATTTGGTGCTGCTTGGAAGTGATAGTTAAGATCACGACAAAGAATGAACCCTTGACTGTGAGAAGCAGAAGGCTAAGAACTGATCACTGAGAAATGACCATAGTGATGGATTCGGAGAAAACAGATTGGGACTCTGGCGTTATATCAAGGGATAAGAGAGTTTCAAAGAGAAGGACTTCCAAACGTTATTTAAAAAAACTTTTGCACAAAAGAGAAAAGGGAAGATTAAGAAAGCAGGCAACAGTGTCAAATGCCTAAGAGAATTCAGGGAGGATGAGACACTCAGAAGATAATGAAAAAATACTTGATTTCCTGCCAGCCTGGATCTATGCATACAAAAGATATTAGTCAATGACATTAACTAAAGAGGTCAATCTCAAATAGCTTTTGTAATCAAGATCTGTTCACATGCGTTTATACTCCTTTTTCCCCTTTGAGTTCCTGGGTGTCCTAGCTCTCCAAATATTTAAGAATAACCCAGTGAATGAATTACTTACCAAAACCTTTGGAGCTGAGATTCCTAGTATGAGCTGAGATGTGGCTCGTCACCAAAAAGAAGTACAAGAATACTGGAGCACAACCAAAAAATGAGTCTATGAGAGCACCTTGATATACGTTTTATTGCCAGAGATTATGTATTTAGATCACAAAGTGGGAAGAAGATAAATGACCCCTCCTTGAGTGAAAGTGAAAATTACTAAAATGTGGGAACTCTCTAAGAGAAGGAAGGAAATTAAATCTTTCTTGGGGCTGGCTGGTTATTACTGTAAATTTTGTACCACAAGTTAAAGACTTAGTCATGTTCTTAGATCTACTGTTAGAAAGAAGAAACCAGATGTACTTGGAAAACTCAAGAGAAAAATCAAGTAATGCCCTTCCAGGGGACATAGCACTGCTGGCACCTGCTCAGTTTGTGTACTTCTCATTGATATTTAATTACTGCTTGTTGTAAGCCTCATTCCCTTTACTACACCAATATTCCTTCACTTTCAATGTGAATACAGCATTTCTTTTTACGCACTTAGACTTGTTGGATTCTTTTCCAGAAGGTAGCCATTGCTCTGGTTCTTTGAGGATTTAAAGTAGTTTGATCTTACAAATTTTTGTCTTTATTCATGTCTCTAATGCAGTTTCCCAAAAGCACACATTCCAGGACAGTAATGAGTGTTACTAAGTTTTCAAAGGGTTGGTTTAAACAATGTTAAGCAGTTTTCTTTACTACAGGGTTTATCCAGAGCCTTTAACATCATAATGTCCACTGTGAATTTCTAAGAGGAAGGGGTTCTATATGCATTATCTACCAAACTTAATGACCAAGGAAACTTTTCTTTCTTTTTTTCTCCCGAGATGCATCTCAAGAAGCTACTATGCCAAGATGCACTTTAGGAGACACTGCTCTAATAAGAGAGATCTCACATCTTGATCCCCTTTGATCATAGGGCAGGAGTTACCTTATGTCTCCTGCTTTCATAGGTCTCTTGCTCTTCACCATGAGCAGATACAGACCAAGAGAAAAAAAGAAAAGTACTTTTCTTTTTGCAGGAAATCCCCTTGCTTTTAAAATCAGAACAATGATCCCTTCTCCTAATAAAAAGTAAAATATTTTTCCTGTAAACGTTTCTTTTTTGAGGTAGAGTGTATTAGTTAGGACTGTATTTGACTGCTTATAACAGAAACCCTATTGCGGTGGCTCAACAAAATAGGTGTTCGGTTTGTTTTTTTTTGTTGTTAAATTCTGAGGTAAGCAATCCAAGGGTGGATGTAGCTGCTCAAGATAATCCTCACAGCTTCCTGCTTCACCATTTTTTAGTGTGTGTTTTTCATCCTTATGGTTGTAGAATGGCTGCTCAATTTCCAAGCACCCTGTGTGTATTCTATGCTGGAAGAAAGGGTAAGAGCATAAGGCAAAGGGCTAAAGGATTTGGTAAACTAAATTGTACTTCTTTGTTAGAAAAACAATAGCTCCTCTAGAAATTCCACCCAGTAGACTTCTGCTTAAGTCCCATTGGCCAGAGTGAGATCATGTGGCCACCCTGGCTATGTGTATGGCAAGTTGGGTTTATTGCTGCCTCCAAGTTGGGGTTGTGTGAGTAAGGAAGACTGGGATAATGGGTAACCATAACATAAATACCACCCTAAAGAAAATTAGAGTCATTATTCGTACCTTGGTGTATAATCTTCCAGATCCTTTCTTATTTGTAGATACAAGAAGCATCGTAGACCTATTTTGATCAAATGTTGAATGGCCAAGCATTGAAGTCAATATCCAACTGAAGCTCAGGACAAACTTAAATATTATTACCCATTTTATCATGAACCCCTAGGCTATAAGAATAAATCTAAAGTTTTACATAAAAATAAGTATTATTGCAACTTAAAATCAACAGCGCAGGAATTATAACATCTCAGCACTGGGAGCTGCTCAATTGTTTCTCTGCTCACTATTTTGCACATTTGACATGGTAAGTAAATGTTCACTTTCAGCTGCGGTCACTGGAAGAGCATGACTCATGGCCCAAATGGAATTAGATAACTAAAATTTAAATATAGTTTCTAAAAATTATTTTAATACTGTTAATGCTAGTACATTAAACAGTTCTATAAAGATTAGAACTGAGATGTAATTTTATCTTTATGGTTAAAGTTTTCATAAACATTTGTTGGTTTAAAAAGCATTCTTTCTAAAGTTATCTAGGTAACACATTCTCCCTCAATGTTCACATTAACTATCAGTCTATTTCTATATTTAGTTAACTATTTGAAAGATCTTAATTATTTGTGTGTGCAAAATTAACAGCTTTTACAATTACCATTAATTATTAACTGTTTCAATTATACATATAATTGTATATATAAATGTATATAATATACATTTGTACTTTGACAGTTTTTCAACATATAAAGTGTAGAAGTTTTTAACTGCAAATTATATTTAGAATGCTTATCTATATTTGAAAGTATATATTCATATATTAATAATACACCCAAATAACGTTCCCTGTTCAAAATACTAGATTTTATGCTGATTAGATATAATGGTGACCATGAAATCACACAATCGTTTATCACATACAAATTCAGGGTGATGATGAAGTTGTGAATAAACACACACACATCCTTCGGAGCGGGATTCACTTAAGCAGGCTCTGGTGCCTGCTATGTCTGCTCTTTGGGAGAGTCATCCTTAGATGTGACCCTGGGTGGTGCACCACTGAAGCTGGCTACTGGGCGTGCAGGCCAGGGCCTTCTGAGAGGGACTCTGCCACAGGCCAAATTCAGCTGAAGCCTGTGCCCTGCCTGGACCACTTGGTAAGACCTACAAAATGTTTGGCAGTGGTAGCCACCTGTGCTGGGTTCGGATACACCTGGGAGAGGTTAAGTGGCAAGCTGAGGCAGCTGCTGCTAGTGCCAGGTTTGGGGCTGCTCAGCCAGAGGCACAGGGCACACCTGAGGCCAGATTCTGCTTGCATGGGGTTTGTGAGCCTTTCAGAGATTTTAGGAAAGTCGCTGCAGGAGCCCAGACAGGCCATTTGTATGGAAAAGGCACTGGAAGTGGCTTGGGGTGGGCCCGCACATTGGGAGGGGCAGGGGTCTCAGGGAATCACCTGGGCAGGGAGACCAGCATTAACTACGTGTTGATAGAGACTCAGGTCTGGCAGCTGCCTGCATCCCCATGCTGGGTAGGGGAGGGCTCATCAAAGGAACAGTCGCTCCTGCTGGCACTTTTATCTGGGAGAAAGCTGCCCCTCCATCCCTCGCCCTGAAGCCAGACAACTCAGTTTCCCTCCCTCTGTGTGTCCCTGGGAACTTTCGAGCAGCTTCCCCAGCACTGGAGCTCAGAGCAAACGAGTCCATCAGCGGTGAGTCCATGTGGGCCATTTAAGAGGAGCATCTGCGACTCCTGCAGCCCTCCCCTCACTCAGACATAGTGTCTGCTGGTTTTCACAGCCAGAGGAGGTGCGGACTCCTCTTCCTGGCACTGGTGTCCCAGGCTGGAGAGCCTGGTGTGGGGCCGGGACCCCTCATTCTTCTGGGGGGACCTTCGCCTTTAACTGCCATAGACAGGTATGGGACCAGCCAGACCATTTCACGTCTTGCCCCTCCTGCCAGTCTTGAAGTGGCCTCTTCTGTATGTGCTTAGTTATAGGACTTCTGTCCAGTTAGACTGTAGGTGATTCTCAGTGATGGTTCTGTAGTTTAGTTGTAATTTTGATGTGGTCATGAGAAGAGGCGAGCACAGCATTTTACCAACTCTGCCATCTTGACTGGAAGCCTCACTTTTTAAACTTTTGAAGTAGGGATATAATTTCTCTGTCTCTTCTTATTAATAAAAATATTTAAAAGTGATGAGTATACCTCTCGGTATCAGTTTGGCATCAACTCATAAAATTTTTAAAATAAACCGTTTTGGAATAATTTTACATTTATAGAAAAACTGCAAAGGGGACACACAGTTTCCATATACCACTCACTCAATTTCCCGTAATGTTAACATTTTATATAACCAGGGTACAATTGTTAAAACTAATAAATCGACATCGACACATTACTACTAGTTAAACTCCATACTCTTTGTATTTCACCAGTTTTCCCACTAACATCCTTGTTCTATTCTAGGATCCCATCCAAGAAACCACACTGCATTTTAGTCATCATGTACCTTTAGTTTTACTTTAGTCTGCGACAGTTTCTTCGTCTCTCCTTGTTTTTATGACTTCAACGATTTTGAGGAGGACAGGTTGGGTATTTTGTAAAATGTTCCTCAGCTTGAGCAATTCTGATGTTTTTCTCATAATTAGACTGGATTTATGGGTTTGGAGATAAATACTACAGAGTACCCTTCTCATTACGTGATATCAACATCACTTATCGCTTGTGTTGTTAACCTTGATTGGTTAGTTTAGATTGCGTTTGCCTGGTTTTTCCACTGTAAAGTTACTATTTTCTCTTTCCACACTCTATTCTTTGGACTTTAGTTGCTCAGTCTAGCTCACACTTGGAAGTGGGGAGAGGATTAAGTTCCACCTTCCGGAGGGGAGAGTATCTACATACATTATTTGCAATTCTGTAAGGAAGTATTTGTCCCTTTGCCACCATTTCGTTTATTCGATCATTTATATATATCAGCATGGACTCATATATATTTATTTTATACTTTGAATAAATAGTCCAATACTATATTATTTATCTTGTTGCTCAAGTTGTTCCAGCTTTGGCATTGAGAGCTTTTCCAGGTAGCTTCTGTGTCCCTATGACATGTCCCCATCCTTCTGTTTGTTTGTTTCTTTTCCCCACCAGGTATTTTTCTAAAAATACATATATTTTTTATTTTTCAATTACAGTTGGCCTACATTATTATATTACTTTCAGGTGTACAGCCATCCTTTTGTTTTCTTGAGCACTTCCTTGTTTTCTGACACTT
>NW_006433948.1:2407947-2409741 GCF_000325575.1 Pteropus alecto | reverse complement strand
CTAACATTTTCTATTATTGTCTCTAAATTTCTTTTCTGAGCCTGTTTTTCCAGAGAAGATTTTAAATTTCTATTCACCTGGGGTCTCTAATTCTATATTTATTATTTATTTCTAAGTAGCCTCCTGTGACTAGTATATAGAACTTCTGCCTTTTTTTATTTACTAAGAGCATTTTTGAATTCAAATACAAAAATTATAGTTGTGAATGATTCATGTGCACTGTAAAGAAAGTAATTCCTTGTCCTGCTCACCATGTTCTTATTGTTTGACATCCTAGCCTACATTAGTTATGTATTATTCAGCTCCATACTTTTTAAAATCAATTTTTTACTTGGTATGTCATATTTTGAGAGTAAAGTGTTGAAGTCTCCAATCACATTATGCAGCAGATCCTTGGAAGACATTGCAAAGCATGCATCCTGACACCATATGGTTATCATTCATAACTGCAGTAGGGGTATAACTGAAAATTTCAGGTTTTTCCTTTACACACTTAATGGCGTTAACCATGAGTAGACAGTGCGAAAACCAAGATAATGTTTTGATAAAGTTCAGTTTATTTACTAGCTAAGTCACTTGTTTTAGCAGAATTAGAAATTGCCCACATGTCATGGACCTTCTGGATTTATCCACTCAACAATATTTCTTGAGCCCCACAATGAGCCAGGCACTGGGCTAACGGGTCGGGATACAGAGATGTGCAAAACACTTCTAACCCTTGTGCTCATGGAGCTTCAGTGTAGTGATGCTTACTTGCAGGTTGTTGAAGCTAGATGAAATCTCTCATTTTCCAGGTTCTACTCTTTAATTTTTTCCTCAAATTTCTTTCAGTTTTTCTTTTATGTAGTTTCATGTTATCTTATTCAGGTTATTAGGCTTTCATTGAACAGCATACTTTTGACCTCTATGACCTGACATAATCTCTTTACTGCCTTTCTTCTGTGAAATTTCCTATGAAACCCCTTCTTTCCTCCCAGAGTATGGAGCAAAACCTTAGAGTATTAGAGGCTCTCAAAAATATTCAGAGAGGAGGAGGAGGGAGGGGAGACCAAGAGATTGTATTGTGGGGTAAAGAGTGAGGGTGGGGAGAAGAGATATGAGGGAAATGAATTCTTGAGAAGGAGCAAGTGGCTGAGGCTAACAAGAAAGCAGGGGCTTAACCAGCAGTTCATCTGTTTTATTATTCTTTTGGGATAGCCTTGTTCTCCTCTGTGCTGTTCAGATTTTTTTCTGGAAAAATTCTGCTCTCGTTTCCTGGATAACCCAAACAGGTGAGAACAACTCAAATCAATTCCCCTTTTATTTAGTTACCCTATGGGCCTCGATCTACCTTGTTGGCACCAACAAGTTCTAAAAAGGTTTCTCCGAATCTTACAGGCACCCAAATCAAATCAACCACTTATATTACCAGCAGCCTTCTTTGCCATGAAAAGGAGTTTGAACTTTATCCTATATTTCCAAGATAAGCATTTCTAAGACTATATTTAGAAGAACCTTAAATGTTCCATGAGTTACTTGAAACAAGGTATTATTTGAAACAAGGGTTCCATTGTCAGATGAGTTTGGGAAATGCTAAATACTCCCTCTTGGATGGTCATGATGCCCCTTAGCATAGTAAAGACTCTGAAAACATTTCACTAAATACATCTATATGACTTGGTTTAATCCAGAATCTCCCATAGTTATTTGACCATAGAACCATTTTTTCCTGTGCAATATTTCACTAACATCTATGGAACATTACTGGTACTGAGAACATAATTTAGGATACGCTGGTAGAAGCATTGGAGGAGC
>NW_006433948.1:2384830-2407889 GCF_000325575.1 Pteropus alecto | reverse complement strand
CGGCAGTGTGATAAATAGATTAATTAGAGAGGACTTTACTAGAAGGAGTAGCGATAATTTAGGAAATTGGTGAGGACTTTGACTGGATTGTGACAATGAAAGAGAGGTTGGAATAATAATAAGATGGTAAAATTGATAGGACTCGGTGATAAAATGTGAGATTGGGAGGGCAAGTTTGTTTACATGGTGTTGGCTGTGTTGAGGTTAAAGTGCTTGTTAGAGATTAGTCAGTTGAATACATTGGTTTTGAAGGAAATTACTTGTGAGGGAAATCTGGGTTAAAAACAAATATTTTAGACCTGAAACAGTGTAAAAGTGAGAGAAAAGGGTGGGATCCCACACAAACCTAATATTTAAGGGTTAAGAAAAGGAAGCGTAAATGGTGTTTCCTCCCATTTCCCCAGCTTTATTGAGATATAATTGACATAAAACATTGTGTAAGTTTAAGGTGTATAACATAGCGATTTGATACACTTATATATTGCAAAATGACCACAATAAGGTTAGTTAACACATCCATCACCTCACATAATTTCAACTTTTTTTTGTGGTAAGAACATTTAAGATCTACTCTTAGCAATTTGCAAGTATATAATAATTATTCATTGTAATCACCACAATGTACATTAGATCCCCAGAAGGTATTCATCTTGTCCCTGGAAGTTTGACCCTTTTGACCAATATCTCCTCACTTTCCCCACTCCTCAGCCCCTGGCAACCACCATTCTATACTGTTTTTATGAGTTTGGCTTTTTTTTTTTTTTTGATTCCACATATAAGTGAGATCATACAGCTTTTGTCTTTGACTTATTTCATATCCACTCATCTATCAATGGGCATTTAGGTTGTTTTCATGTCTTGGCTATTGTGAATAATGCTGCAGTGAACAGAGGGGTGCAGAAATCTCTTCAAGATAGTGATTTCATTTCTTTCAGATATATACTCAGATGTGGGACTGCTGGGTCATAAGTAGTTCTATTTTTGATTTTTTGAGGAACCTCCATACTCTTTTCCATAGTGGCTGTACCAATTTACATTCCCACCAATAGTGAACAAGCATGGCCTTTTCTCTACATCCTCAACAACACTTATCTCTTGTCTTTTTGATAATAGCCATTCTAACAGGTATGAGGTAATATCTTATTGTGGTTTTAATTTGCATTTCTCTGATGATTAGTGACGTTGAGCGTCTTTTCATGTACCTATTGGCCAATTATATGTCTTCTTTGGAGAAATGTCTATTCAGGTCCTCTGCCCTGGTTTTAAATCAAGTTGTCGTTGTTGTTGCTGTTGCTGCTGTTATTATTATTATTAGCTATTGAATTGTATGAGTTTCTAAATGATCTTTTAACTTTTGGTCCTTTGTCGTGTTTTTAAGTGAGTCTTTTGTTGATTGCCTTGTGAAAGAAGAGACATCTGTGTTTTTATTTACTCTTAAAATTCTCATTACAGCTTTAAGAAAATCTTTTAAACAAAACTTAGCAAGCATTTAAAATAGAGATATAAAGTGGATTCCCCATAGTACATACTCAGGAAGGTAGAAAATACCTTGGGGTTATAGTGTTAGAGGACCATCATGAGGACAAAGTGACCTTTGCCAACTGAAAAGTCATCCTGAGTAAGATGCCTTTGATTTATCCGAAAGGTGTGCTTATTAGCTTAGTGATGTGGACATAAGGTAAGCCTTTGTATTCAGACACAGCAGATTACCACACAAAAAGCTGTACATGAATGTTTATAGGAACATTATCCGTAATAGCTCAAAATTGGAAACAACCCCAAAATCCCTCAACTGGTGAATAAAAAAAAAAATGTGTGTACGTACAATGAAATATTATTCAGCCATTAAAAGAAATGAAACACTGACACATGCTACAACATGGATGGACCTGGAAAACGTTATTCTAAGAGAAAAAAGGCAGTTATAAAGGACTACATGTTGTATAATTCCGTTTACATGAAATCCCCAGAATTGGCAAATCTGAAGAGACAGAAAGTGGATTAGTGGGGAGATGGGGGAAGGAGGAATGGGGAATGACTGGCAATGTGAACTGGGTTTTTTTTTCAGGGGTCCCAAAAATGTAAAAATTAAATAGTGGCAGTGGTCGCACACCTCTGATTACTAATTACTGAATTTTATACTTTAAACAGGTTAAATTTATGGTATGCAAGATATGTCTTGATTTTAAAAATGCATTAGGACAGCAACAACAAAGTCAGGCTGCTTGACTGTCATTTGAGTCCTGTAGGACCTGGGGGTTTGGGTTCTGAGGGGAAAACCAGTAGGGAATGGGGACGGAGCACACCTTTGTCTGGCTCCAGAGGCCTCAGGATGTCTCTGGCAGAGGAACGAGTGAGTGCAGCTCCTCAGGACCAGGAAGTACAAGGGCTCTGTGCCAGGGAAGGAGTCCCCAGTGCCCTCCGATACCACACATAGCCCCTCATCTCCCTGTCCCCCTTTGGGGTAGCAGCAATGAGTCTCCTCTCCGAGGTACTTGCTCTTGAGCACGCAGCCCCTTCAGTCACAAGAAAATCAGCTTTTGGGTCTCTGAGCAGCCATGCTGAGTCTTATGCTGGTCAAACAGTTTGCACAGGGCATCCATATAGAGTGTGTGGTATTTGTCTACCATCTCCTGGCTTGGATTTTCAATTTTGGGCAGTGGCAAAGGCTCCCCGACTGCCAGAAGAGACAAGAAAAGAGAAAGGGCAAGTGTTAGAATCTGCTCTTCCTTCAACCTCCTCCTCTTTCCTGGGCCTGCTCCTCTGGCATCCCAAATTAACTCCTAGCTTCTCCCCTACTGCTGTCCCCTTCTTTCGTGGGAGTGGGGCAGGGAGGGCCGAGATGGAGGTTGAGAAAGAGCTGAGGTGGCCTTAGGGCTGAGAGCAGCACTCACCCACAGTGACGATAGGTAGCGGGTACGGCAGGAGCCCATTAGAGTCTCTGCTGAAGCCTCGTCCATAGAATATACAAAAATAGAAGCCAAACGTGCGGCGGAAGTAACTCTGGAACTTATATGTCCGGCTGTCCTTATGGAACAGCACCTGATCATATACCTCGTTTTCTCCGAAAGTGAAGGTGGGGACCAGATGAGCCCTGTAGGAAAACCCCAATTTCTCAAACAAAATCCGGAGTGGGAACAACCTGGGAAGAACATTTGTTCATGGCCAGGTTCCCATCTATTATGAAATCCTGTGGCATCAAGTATTTCTTCTTACACTAAAGAGGGCTTCCTTATTTATTATCTCTGTCCTGAAATTTTCAAGGTCAGTGACAGTGCTGTCTCTGGGTCAGGATCACAGGGCAAGATATGGGGGTGCAGGGAAGAAAGACAAGTTTGGGCAGAGGTCCCCAGATATAAAAAAATCTTCCAGCGGGTGTCAGGGAGGGGAATAGCTGACCCTGTGTCTGATAATCTCTCAGCACTCTGACATGTTACCTATGTTTGCTCCAAACTGATGGAAGGGCCCCTCGAGTAAGGTCCTTAGAAGAAATACTGTCTTTTCTGAGTCTGCAGTAGGACAATCGTCCCTGTGTCCAGTGAGCAGACTGGCTTACCTGATGGGGCACCCAATAGCTTCAGCCTTGTATCCCTGAGTTAGAGTGGCTAATGTTTATCTATTGCTCACTGTGTGCCAGTCATATGGTGGGTGCTTTATGTACATGAATTCATTTAAACCCCACAATAACCTTACTGAGTAGGTACAATTATTATTATTAGTAGGTACATCATAAAGATGAAAACACGAAGGTTTAGAATTGTTGAGTAACCTGTCCTAGAGGGCACAGTAAGTCATGGAGCCAGGGTTTTCCAGCAGGCTCCGGACTCCAGATCCTACTGCATACTGACCATATTGTACTGCCCCTTGCACGTAGTGTTAACAGTCAGATGTAGATATTGATGTTGATAGAGATAATGTAGGAGTTATCTCTACACTTCACAGCTCTAGCCAATTCCCCATGAATCTGGGTTTCTGGTTTGGCTTGCTGGGAACTGGTCCAGCTGGCCCAGAATGGGTAGATGACCTAAACCTTTTTGAAATTCTGTGGCCATCTCCCCTATTCACTAGGAGGTTCCATGAGGGCAAGCTTCATGTCTGATTCATCTTGGCATCGCCTACTAGGTCATGCCTCTTAGAGAAGGCCACCCACCTCTGCCCCAGGATGAATACCTACCCACGTTGGAGGGCTATGCGCACAAATCCCTTGTGCTTCCGGAGGAGGAGGGTGGTGGTGTTGGGCACACTTTGCAGGGCCTCTGCTACCCCTCCCACTACAATGCCCACGAGGTTGCCAGGGCCGTGGCTCAGCAGGTAGTCAATGGTTGGCTCACTCACAGAGCACACACCTGAAGAGAAGCAAGGAACAGAGACAGGAACAAAGTGGTCAGGACAGGAGAAAAGGCTAGCAAGGAACACCCTCTACTCTACTCACTGGCTGGTTTGTGTGCCCTCTGTCTCCATGGGTCCCAGGAGGAGAGTCAATGAGATAGGACAGATTGTGTGGAGAAGAGAAGGCTGTGGGCAAACACAACACATTACACTCTGAGGCAATATTTCCACTTTGCAGGAGGCACTGGATCGAAACTATATTAGGAAGGTTTTCAGTGGGATAACCGGAAGGACTTTCTGAATACCAACTATAATTCTAGCCCTTTCTTTTCCTTTATTGCTATTAATAGCAACAGCTATTATTTATTGAGCACATACTCTGTGGCAGGCATTATATTGAGTTAGTGACTTGTATTACCTCATTTTTATCATCAACCACATCTGAGGTCACACTATTAGCAGCAGTAGCACAAATTTACAGATGAGAAAACCAATAGAGGTTCAGTAGCTTGCTGTAAGACCACAGAGTAAATGACAGAGCTGGAATTCAAACCTAGGCAGTTTGACTCCAGAACATATGCTCTTAAGTACTATACTCTGATGACAGGGGAGGGGAGGGTGAGAGGGGGTTGAGAGGTAGAGGACGGGGCTTGAAAAGGTGTATCTCCAAGCAGAGGAATGGGCCAGAAGCTGCAGTAAGTGTGGTTAGAAGCACCTTTGGCCATGATGTACTCCCTAATCAAGGGGATCTTGAAGAACCAGGACAGTGTGGCCAAGTGAGGAGTGATTCCCGGGAAGATCTTTGAGAAGCCTGTGGCCTCAGTACAGAAGTTGCAGAAGGCACCAAAGGTCAAGATTCCATGGGGGTGAACACCCATGAGGTAATTGTGCTCAGGTGACAGGTCCTTAGTCTTCAGGATCTGCAGCCATGGAGAGAAATGACAGAGGTGGTGAAATGAGATCACATGGTGAAGCAAGGTTGAAGACACGTCACGAGTCAGGGTGCTCTCTAAAGCAGAGCTTTTCAACCTGTAGGCCATGAGTGTGTTTCTAGGGGCTGAGGTATCAGTCTCAGCCCTGGGAAATCGGGTAGGATCTGGGGCAGCTGAACTGCTGGGCCTCTTGACTATTTGTGTCATGGTATCATTTTCTAGGAGTGCCATTAGGTAAAAAAAGGTTAGCAAGCTCTGCTCTAAAAATCAGGGCAGTGTTTGTTGTCAACTCCAAAGTGTACTCAGAGGATCAGCATAGCAGTACATTTCTACAACCTCCTCGTGGTACTTCTCCCCACCTGCTTCCAGCACCCACCTAAGGAACTTTTATTGAACTTTGAAAGCCCTGCTTGGATATCACCATGTCTGTGAAACTTTTCTTTACCCCCATCTGAACTATCTGTATACCTTGAACCAAACCATAAATAGTTGTCTGTCCTCCCCTTTAGATGTGAGCTCCTTGATGGTGGTATGCTACTCACTTCTCTGTATCCCAAACACGTGGCACAGAGTAGGCTTTCAGTGTTTGTTAAACTGAACTGAACTGTATTTGCATTTCTGCCTGTGTCATCTGGCAGGTTATGCGAAGGGCATCCAAATTGTCCTAGCAGAGTAACAAGTGCCCGGTAGCAATGTTGGATTCTGAAGTGTATCTAGTCTGCTCTGAGACTTCTCCAGGATGCTCATTTTCCTTATAGACAACCCTAGCCATTTGGCATAAATGCCTAGTATTTGGGGAACTGTGAGGGATACGAAGGAAGAGTCACTTACCGTGATAGGGAAATAGTCCCTCATGTGGGTCCAGACACTCCAGTTCCTTACCCAGGCAGAACGCCTGCCACCTGAGACAAAATGTCAATAGGGGATCATGTCTGTGTGTGCCAGCCCCACCCCTCCCACTCACCCAGGGCTTCCCTAGCAGCGTGGAGGAATCATGGCTGTGCTAGAGAGATGGGAAAGGACAGTCCTGGCTGGCCCAGCTCCTGTGGCTCTGAGAACTTGGGTGAGAAGCCTGTGGCATGGTGAGTGGGACTCCCTAGCTACCTACAGGTTAAGATTGAACATCATTAGGTCCTGTTCTTTTTAGGTTCCTGAGTCTTACCTCGTTCCGGGGTCTTCCAGTCCAGGAAATACCAGACAAAGTAAAGGGCTGGTAGAGGCCACAAAGATGTAAACAGCAGGCAAACGAACAATGGCTGTACAATCCAAACTGATGAGGGAGCAGATCATACCAAGTTGGTGGTACCAGTAGAACTTGACTGTGTACAGCCCCATTAATAGCCCTCCAAACTACCCAAGCCTTTGGTCCTGACCTTCTGCATAATTCAGCTTCTTTCCATCCACCATCTATGTCTATTTGTTCTTCCAACATTTCTTCTATCGTCTACCACACACCAGCCCTAGTTGTCTGCTTACATGTCATCCCTGTCCACCCGCCTACCTACCCATCCAACATCCCTCTACTCCTGCTCCCTACCTGCTACCAGCTTCTCCCCCCACTTCGATTCATTTACCATCTTGTCCCTCTGGTCTCCCTCCCTGAACTCTTGTTAAGCCAGTAGCCCACCCTCCCTTGCCCATATACTATCCATATCTCCACAGACCCCATCCACACAGCATCTGCATTCCTCTACTATTTCCTATCTACCATTCGAGTCCTCTTGCACTTTACCATTGCTTCCATTATCTTTGTCTCCCTCATGCTCCCACCTCACCTCCCAAAGGGAAGACTGATGCCAGTGCTTCCTCTGTTCCACTCTCCATGCTCACTTATGATTACGGACCTATCATACCTATTCCCTGGGCCTCATTTCCCCTCTCCAAACAGTGAGGGTTAGGAAGTGGCTGAAATTAGCTAGGTCTACTCATATCCATCACGACCCTGTTATACTCCTCGCCTGTCCTCTCTGTTCCCTGGGGCTCTGTCTCTTCCTCTTCCAGGGCACTGATGGAACTCGGGACTCCGTGGCTTTACTCTGTAGTTCCGTCTGAGATGATCAAAGGCCAGAGATGAAACTTTTCATGAGCTTAAAATTCACCCCAGACCTGGCCCCGGCCATGGCCTCTTGCCATGCACTCTTAGATCAGTACTCACATAAAGCAAGGTAGGTCAAGGGCCATTGCAGAACTAACAGACTCTGTAAGTGATTAGGCTGCTTGAAACAAGGCATGATGCCCAGGAGCCTGAGAGAGATGAAGATCCTAGAACCGTGTTCCAACCAAAGATGCCACCAGTCTCTGGAAGCTCGCTCAATAGTGACTATGAGGCTTTTTACCTGCCCTCTTTTCTTCTTATCCTGCCCACCCACTGCAGGGGGAGGACTGCCCTATCAGGTCTGAGCCCTGGGGCTTTGCTTATCTGCCCTATCACTTTCTCTCCTGAGATTATTGGGACATCAGGATGGAGAAAGGCGAGGATTGCCAAGGAGTCCTAGTGACCCAGAGATCCAGAGAAGGGAAATACCCCTTGCAAATGACTCTGAGATTACAGGAGTTGTGACCTCAGGGAGATGGCTGGTGGGGAGCAGAGCACCTGAGGTTAGGTCTCTTTGACCGAGAATGACCGTTGGCTTGAGGCAGCCTGGTTTGGAGCTGACCCCCTCTTTGAACTTTTTATTATAAAAATTTCCAAACACACACAAAACTAGAGAATACAATGATGTTCGTCTTTCTGTTCATCTTCAGACTATTAATATTTTGCCATACTTGTTTCATTTATCTCCCTATTCTTTTTTTTTTTTCTTGGAGTATTGTAAAGCAATTCTAAGACATTTCACTTCACCCTTAAATACTTCACTATGCATCTACAGAAATATGGATTTTTCTATAATAACAATGCCACTATCACTCTTAAAATTTCATAATTCTCTAATAACATCTAATATCCAGTCCACGGTTGAACGTCTTTTTATAGTTGGTTAATTTGAATCAGGATCCAAGCAAGGAAGGTCCACTGATTATATTTGGATATTTGGATGTTATGTCTCTTAAGTCTGTGTCTGTCTGTCTCTCCCTCTCTCATTTTTCATTGCAAAATAAAATCTAGGTATAGAAAACTACCTAAAACAAATATATGGCTTAATGAATTACAACACAAACACCTTGCAGCCACCACTAGGTGAAGAAATGAAACTTTTCCACCCACCCCAGAAGCCTCTTCACATGCCCCATTTTAACCACAACCTTCTTCCTCCTCCCAAAGTAACCATTATCCTGACATTTATGGTAATTTTTTCTTTGCTTTTCTATGGTTTTATTACCCAAGTGTACTTACCTAATGACTATGGTTTAGTCTTGCCCATTAAAAAATTGATATGTTCCTTAAATTTTCTCCTTTTTAAACTTTTTACCTTGGAATAATTTTAGATTTATGAGAGAGTTGCAGAGATAATACGGAGAGTTCCCTATACCCTTCACCCAGTTTCCCCTTATGTTAACATCTTAAATAACCACAGCTAAGAAATCAATATTGACACATTGCTATTAATTTCAGACTTTATTCAAATTGCACTAGATTTTTCTACTAATGTTCATTATGTGGTCTAGGATTCTATAAAGTCCTACATTGCACTTAGTCATCATGTCTCCTTAGTCTCCTGCAATCTCTGACAATTTCTTGGTCTTTCCTGGTCTTTTATGACCTTGACACTTTGGAAAACTTTAAGTCTGGTTTAATGTAAAGGTTTCCCCTCAGTCCCTTTCCTGACAATTTATCTGTTGAAGAACTCATGGAATCTGACCTGGGGAATTTCTCACAGTCTGGACTTTGCTTACTGTGTGCTCACTGTGCACTTCAGCAGGTTCCTTTGTATTTTTGGGAGGTGCCAGCTGGATTCAAAGACTAGATCGCACTCACATTTCAGCCCTTTGCTAAGATCTTAATTTGCTTTTCATACAGAATGACGCCCCCTCCTACTCTCCTTTTCACCCCATGCCATTGACCCATTGAAGACTGTTCTCACTTAGTGTAAATCTGTCTTCCAGGCCTCAGCACCAGCCCCCATGAGCAGGGGTGAGAGTGAGGAGCCTGGTTTCTAGGCTAGTCCCAAATACAGGCCAAAGCTCCCGTTCTTCTCTCTGGCTTCTGTCTCTCACCTTGTTTTAACTTAATGCCTGTTGAAGCAAATTGAGTTGGGTTGTTTTTTGCTTTTCACACCTGAAGACTGTATGCTTCTAAAAGATAAGTACCACTTCTTATTGTCAGTGCATCTGCTCATAATGCCTGGAAAGTCTTACTGTCTTAGTTTGAGGTCGGTCAGTGTTCGGGGTGGTTTCTTATGGGTAATGAGATCACAGGAGTCCTATGGAGGAGTGTGTCCTAGGTACTTGAGTTGGGCACAAGAGATTGCATAGAAATAGAGGGCAAGGGACACATTACAAAGGGGGAGAAGAAGAATGAGAGGCGAGAAGTCAGGTGATGATCTCTGAGTCAGTTTGGTGAAAGAAAGTTCTGTATAATTTGCCTCCCCTACACCTGGGGCCTTTCACACTCCAGATGTTTCTGCTGATTGGGCACCAGCCTGGCCCTCCAGCAAATGTTAGTACTCAGGTATTGCAACATCTCTGCCCTATGTAAGTATTGACATCCCTGTGGTTGAGGTTTGAGACCAGCCCCTGATAATACAGGGGAGATTAGCATTCTATGTTCATAATAGAAATTTCTGGGACTACTTCAACTCCCTGTCCATTCTCTCTCATCCTGGGTTAACTTTCAATAACGTATGCTTTTTTCAGTTTTTTCCCGCCCCCCTCTATTTCCTCCTGACCCACTGGAAAAAAAGGTAAGTTTTTGAGAAGATGCTCAAACTACAGAGACCTGATCCATACATATATATTTTTTTTCCTTTTAGCAACAGATCCCATCATTTGCTTTCGTATTTTAATGCTTAAAATGTATTGCACATCTTTCCACATGATAGTAGTTGCATTGTTTAATATCCATTGATTGATAAATACATAATAAGCTAAAGGACTGTGGGTATACATCGTGGCAATATACATCATGGCATTTGAAAAATATGTAGAAGCACTCTCTCTGTCTATTCATTCTTGACAATGCTTGGGCCATGTAGGAATGTCCAGAGCCCTTGTAATAAAGTTACTTTCTTTATTCCCCAGCAGTCTTCTGCCTACCGGTTGGAAACAGTGGCTGGTTTGCTTTTTTCAAAGTGGAAATTGATTTATTGTTTTTCCTGATTATAAAAATAATCCACGTAAATCACAAAAATGTCAGACGACTCAAGAAAACATAAAGGGAACAAAAATCACTCATAATCTCACCACTCAGAAATAACCACTGTTAACTGTCAACATCCTGGTACCTCTCTTTCTTGACATTTTTTTTTTGTACAAATATAGACATAGATATAGTGTCACTGTGAAGTTTTGGGGCTCTTTAGTTTAGCATATCTACGCCTTTTATCTCAGCTCTGCCACTTAAGTGAACTATGGCAAATTACTTAACCTCTTTATGCCTCAGTTTCCTCAACTGTAAAAGGATGAGTATAATACCTACCTATATTATAGGCTTGTCATGAAGATAGTTCCTGTAATTACTCAGTGCCTTGCTCATATATATGTTCATAGTTGAGGCTCAATAAAGATTAGTTATTATGTACAATTAACCAAAATGGAATCACATTATTTATGCTGTTTTTTGAGCTGCCTTTTCACCTAACAGTACATCATGGACATTTTTTATGTCAATTTTCTTCTATAACATTATACGCAGGATTTCATTGTATGGATATGTCATGATTCATTTAATCAATCTTCTATTATGGAGGAAGCGTTAAGTTTTAGATATACCTCTTCCACTATCTGGGCAGAATTTCTAGGTCTTTTAATGTTAGGTGAAAGGTCACTGATCAGAAATCCTCACTTACCTGCAGCCCTTTCAGTGGTTCAGTTTCTCTCTCCCAGCAGTTTTTAGGATTTATTGATACAGAAAGTGGAACACTTCCTCAAGCCTCCATTCACCTGGGTAGGGTCCAGGGACCAGGTGGCCAGGTCGGCGGGGTCGGCTTTTCTCTCTGAGGAGATGACTGGGTCTGAAGAAAGGGCTGGGTTCAAAGCCCAGCTCTACTCTCTACTAACCGTGAGATCTCAAGCAATTAATCTGTCTGCGTCTTAGTTTCCTTAACCTCCTTGAGCTTCATTTTTCTCATCTGTGGAATACCTAACTCATAGAGTTACTGTGCTAGTTAAATGCATTAATAGATCTAAAGTACTTAGAATGGTACCTGGCCCATGGAATCAACATACAGATTTTCAATAGAATGGTGTTCGAGGGCAGGGATTTGGTTTTGATTTGTTCACTGGTTTATCCTAAGAACCATTAACAGTGCCTGGCACAAAATAGGTGCTCAATGATGCTGGCTCAATGAATGACATTTTTCCTAGTTTGTCGATTGTCTTTTCACTTTCTTAAGAGATTCTTTGAAGTTATTGATTTTCATGTGGTTGAATTATCAATCCTTTCCTTTAAGCCTTGTACTTTTTGTGTGTAGTTTCATAAATTCTTCCCCACTCTGAAGTTATGAAGATATTTTTCTATATTTTCTTCCAAAAGTTTAAAAGTTCTTAAAATTTTTTCATAACTTTGGGAAAAAGACAGGGATGCAAAAAATAACAGGTTTAGTTACACAAAACTTAAACGTCTCCACAAAAGTTGACCTAGTGATTTTCAGTTTGTAAATGGGGCTGGGCTAAACCTCCTAGCTCCTCTTCGAGTTCCTTCCCCTGTGTTTTTAGTTGCAGGGCTGTCTTCCATTCTTGCCCCTCCCTCCTTACCTTTGACACCTCATGTTTTCTTTAGCTAAGACTCCTTGAAGTGAAGTACTAGTAGAAGGACTTCGGTGAAATCTATTTTATATCTCGTTCGTTCATTCAACAAATATTTCTTGTGTGCCAGCTATGTTTTATGCAATGTTCTAAGTTTTGGGGTTAAAGCAGTGAGCTAGACAAAGTCCCTGTCCTCATGATGCTTATATTCCAAGGAGGGAAAACAACAAAAAACAAATCTATAATATAATGCCAAATGGTGATACATTCTGTAAAGTAAAGTAAATCATGGTAAGGAGGATGGGAAGTGGGCTGCCATTTTAGGTAGATTGGTCAGGGAAGGCTACTACTACTGTACTACTACCCACTTAATCTTTTGAAAATTCCTATTGTCACTTTCAGGGGCTCTTTATTGCATATGACATAAAGGGCAAATTACACAGCCTCTCGAACCTCATCCATACTATTCCCCCTACCTGGGACACCCTCTCGCCTCTTCTTTGTTCAAGGTTACATGTCTGATATACTCAAGACAAGAAGCAATTGTATTCCCTCCAAGTCACAATAATCAGAGCATGTTAGAACTGGAATGATTTGCATTAGTTAGGATGTAGGTTTACTACATATGACAGAGATCTAAAGTAAAATGTAGCTTAAATAAAGATCTATTTCTCTCTTTCAGACACTGTGAGGTGTCTGAGCTGTTGTGTAGGAATACTCAGTGAAGCTGTCAGGAACCCAGGCCCCTCCATCCCTACAGTGTTGGGGTGATTTACATGATCCAAGATGGCTTGACACCATGTCTCCCTAGCCTATTGTAGTAGCCTAGTAGCCTCTTAATGATCCCCCTTCTTTGGTATTTGCCCTTTTAAAATCTACTTTTTCTAAACCTGCTCACAACTGATGATGAGGAAGATCTTCCTTCAATGATGAAGATCTGGAGATCCACATATGGACTGATTTCTAGGATATAGTTAAGTAAGAAAAGAATGATAAGAATAGCATACACAATAATGCAACATTTTGTCAGTTATATCTATCTATCTATCTATATCTATATATATATAGATATAGATATATATAGCCCCTATATATATATATATAGATAGATAGATAGCTAGATAGATAGATAGATAGATAGATATAGCCCCAATGCGAAGTATATATATAGAACTCTAGAAGGAAAAACCAAATTAACAGAATTGCTTACCGATAGGGAGAGGGAAGGAAGGGTTAAAAGGTGTAGAGTTGAAAGTGAGACATTGATATACTACATTATGTGAACTAATACGTGTGGCTGTAATTATAGAAATAGAAAAACATTGTACAGCTTCTGATGAAATAATTATGTCATGCAATGATCATTATTGCTAAAACCATGAAGGGAAAGGTCGATGTGGAATGTCATAACGAAAAGATCAGGCTATCGCCACCCACACTTTGGATCAACCTTAGAATGAGTGCCAAAAGGGGGATAGCCCCAATGCGAAGTAATGACCTATAAACTATTCTTACTTCCAAAGTTGAACCTGAGTATAAACAAGCCTCTTGCTAACTTCCAGTTTGCAGGAAATAGGAGGAATAAAGGAATAAATTAAAAGACACCATCAGGATAATGATCTAGTTTCTTCAGGAAGTCAATGATATGAAAAAAAATGGAAGAGGGGAGAGGGAGGATTTCTCTAGATTAAAATAATTTATGGGATGTCATAAACCAACTGTAAAAAAACATTTTGAAGGCAATGAGGGAAATTAGACTGGACTGAGTACTAGATGATACTAAGGAATTATAGTCAATTTTTTAGGTCTGATAATGGCTTTTATTGTTATGTAAGAAAATGGTCATATTTTTTAGACATGAGATACATAAGGGTGAAATTGCTTTTAAACACTTCGGCTAAAAAAAGGAACAGTTAGAACAGATAAAGCAAACAGTAGTATCTTGACAATTGTTGAAACTAGGTCTTAAGTTGATGGAGTTTCATCATCCTATTCTCTCTAGGTTTGAGTACAAATTTTTTTTATAAAAAAATGTTTAAACCTTCCAACAACTCCTCATCTCACTTAGCAGAAAATCCAAAGACATCACATTGGTTTATGAAGTCCTACTTACTCTGACCTTTGTCTACCTCTCTCACCTCATCGTCCATTCTCCCCCTGTTCATTCCATTCCAACTAGTTTCCAGGCAACCTTGTTGTTCCCTGAATCTGCCAAGTAGATTCCCTCTCAGGCTTTTTGTCCCTGCTGGTCCCTCTGCTAGAACTGATCTACCCCCAATGTTAATATGACTGGCTGCCTCACTTCATTCAGATCTCTGCTCTAATGACACCTTTCCAAGGAAGGTCTTTCTCACCACCCTAGCTAAAATAGAACTTCCCATCACACACTGATCCCTTATTGGCTTTATTTTTCTTCATGGCACTTATCAGTATCTGATGGTATGCTTGCTTGCTTGCTTGATAATCTGCCTCCCCCAACTAGAATATAAGTTCTGTGAGGGCAAGGTCTTTGTTTTATTCAATGCTATAATCTCAGCATCTAAAATGGTGCCTGTCACATAGTAAGAATGTCATAAGCATTTGTTAAAGTAGTGAAAGCTTGAATTAGTGTCATGATAGCTTGAAAGTACTGAGTAACCTGAGTAACCTGACGCATTTGTTGAACTGCTAATGCTCTACAAACAGGATGTGCTGTAATGATCTGTATATGTCATATGGTGTGAGAGAGCTCGAGGATAAGGAGTGAGGCATCTCCCAGACTCTGCTTGTCTTCGGGGAGGACTTGTTTGTACAGATGCTTTTGGGCTGTGTCCCCTGGCTTACCTCCAGGCAGTTGGGTTTGTCAAGAGGGTGGAGTCCCCCTCCAGCTATCATCTTGACTGCTTTGTTTTCTGACTCACCAGTTCTCTGTCTTACAGCCTCTAAGTTCAGTTTTCTTTCAGTTACTGGGGAAACGGAAAACAAGTTATTGAGAAAAAGCTCCTCCAGGTCCTGAGGTCCAGAGATTAGGCTCTGAAAACTTCTTAGTTTTTCTCAGACATATAACTTGAGACTGGTGGTATCTGCTGTGGAGGCCCCCGAAATGTGGATTTCCTTTGATAGTGCCTGCCCGAAAATGTCCACATCTTAATCCCTATAACTTGTGAATTTGTACCTTACGTGGCTAAAGGGACTTTGCAGATGTGATTAAGAGATGGGGAGGTTATCCTGAATAATATATGTGGGCCCAATGTAATCACAATGGTTCTTAAAAGAGGGAGGTGAAAAGGTAAGAGTCAGAGGAAGTATGACAATAAGGTTGGACTGATCCTTTTGCTGAAAGAGGGTCATGAACCAAGGAATGTGGATAGCCTCTAAAATCAGGAAAAGGAAAGGAATGTGTTTTCTCTACCAGAAGGAACATCACCTGGCCAACACATTGATTTTAGCCCAGGGAGACCCATTTTCAGACTTCTGATTTCCAGAACTATAAGATAATAAATTAGTTGTGGTAAGCCACCACTATAAGTTTGTGGTAATTTGTTATAGCTGCAATAGTAAACTGATACATTAACAAAAGAAAAATGTTGTAAATTGGACTTCACCAAAACGAAAAATATTTTTTTCTGCAGAAGACCCTGTTCAGAGGATAAAAGACAAACTGTAGACTGAGAGAAAGCATCTGCAAGCCATATATCCACCAAAAGACTAAGAATCTAGACTACATAAAGAACCTTCAACAGTAAAACAATCTAATCAATCTAATTAGAAAATGGACAGAAGACATGAGCCATTTTGATGAAGAGGGTTTATAAACAGCAAATAAGCATATGGAAAGATGTACAATGTCGTTAGCTGTTAGAAAAATTGTGGTATAAGTGCCTGATAATTAGCTTTTTTGATTGTAATGCAAGTGCCTGACATTGAGCTTTTGATTGCCAAAACATCCATTTTAAAGACGTCCATCTTAAATAAACACATTGCCAGCTACACTATCAGAACGTCATTCTTTTTAGAGTTGAATAATATTCCATTGTATGAAAACAGCACATTTTGTTTGTCCATATATCAGTTGATGAATCTTTGGGTTGTTTCCACATTTTTGCGATTATAAATAATTGTGCTGTGATCATCGATGTACGTATTTTTGTGTGACCATGTGTTTTAAATTCTTTGGATATATATTGTAGAGTGGAATTGCTGGGTCATATGATAATTCTAGGTTTAACTTTTTGAGAAACTGCCAACCTGTTTTCCGATGGGGCAGAACCATTTTACATTTCCATCAGAATGTCTGAGGGTTCCAATTTTTCCATATCCTCATCAATACTCGTTATTGTATTTTTTTTATTATAGTCATCCTAGTGGGTGTAAAATGGTACTTACTGTGGTTTTAATTTTCACTCTCCTAATGATTAATGATTTTGAGCACCTTTTCATTTGTATATTTTATAAGGAGGGGTAGGTCTATTCAAATCTTTTACCCATTATTTTTTATAGAGGTAACATTGGTTTATAACTTTATATGAGTTTCTAACATTGGTTTATAACTTTATATGAGTTTCAGGTGTGCAACATTATAATTTGACATCTGCATATACTATATTGTGCTCAATACAAAAGTCTAGTTTGCACCTGTCACCATACAGTTGACCCCTTTACCCATTTCACCCTCCCTCTATCCCTTTCTCCTCTAATAACCTCCAGTCTTTCGTCTGTCTCTGTAAAGTTGTTTTTATTTTTTTTGTTGTTTGTTCATGATTTTTTTGTATTCCACATGTGAATGAAATCATACAGTATTTGTATTTTTCTTTCTGACTTTATTTAGCATAATACTTTCAAGGTCTGTCCATGTTGTTGTAAATGGCAAGATTTCACCTTTTCTATGGCTGAGTAGTATTCTACTGTGTGTGTCACATCCTCGAAGCAAAAATAAACAAATGGGACTACATCAAATAAAAACCTTCTGCACAGCAAAAGAAGCCATTAACAAAACTAAAAGCTAACCTACCAAATGGGAAAATATATTTGTAAATAATACATCAGATAAGGAGTTAACATCCAAAATATATAAAGAACTTGTACAACTCAATAACAAAAAAAACACTGAATTAAAAAATGGACAGAGTCTGAATAGACATTTTTCCAAAGATAAACAGATGGTATGAAAAAGTGTTCGACATCACTAATCATTAGGGAAATGCAAATCAAAACCACAATGAGATACCACCTCACATGTTACAAAGGCTATCATCAAAAAGACAGATGATTACTAGAAATAGTGAGATGATCACATTGTAAGGTATAAAAATGTCAGATCACTATAGTGGACACCTGAAATTGATATAACTAATATAATATTGTATATCAACTGTTTTTACTTAAAAAAAAAGACAAGAAACAATGAGTGTTGGAGAGAATGTGGAAAAAAGAGAACCCTCATATAATGTTGATGAGAATGTAAATTAATACAGCCACTATAGCAAACAGAATGGAGGTTCCTCAAAAAATTAAAAAGAGAACTACCATATGATCCAAATATTCCACTTCTGGGTATTTATCCAAAGAATATGGAAACACTAATTTGAAAAGATATGTGCACCCTTATGTTCGCTGCAGCATTGTTTACAAGAGCCAAGATATGGAAAAAAACCTAAATGTTCATTGACTGATGAATGGATAAAGATATGGTATATATCTATATATCTATATATACAATGAAATACTACTCAGCCTTTGCCCATTTTTCACTGGATTGTCTTTTTGTCATTGAGTTGTAAGTGTTCTTTATATTTTCTGGATATTAGACTCTTGTCAGATACATAATTTTCAAATTTCTCCTATTCTGTGGGTTGTCTTTTCACTTTCTTGTTAGGGAGCTTTGAGGCATGAAAGTATTTAATTTTAGTGGAGTCCAACTTATCTATTTTTTCTTTTGTTGTTTGTGTTTTTGGTGTCATATCTAAGAAACCATTGCCAAATCCAAGGCCAGCAAACTTTACGCTATGTTTTCTCCTAAGAGTTTTATAGTTTTAGCTTTCATTTTAGGTATTTGATCAATTTTGAGTTAATTTTTGTGTTTGGTATAAAGTAGAGTTCTAACTTCATCTTTTTCTGCATAAGTATACGATTGTCCCTGCATCATTTACTGAAAAGACTGTTCTTTCCCTCCATTGAATTGTCTTGGCATACTTGGCAAAAAAGCAATTGACTATAAATGTATGGGTTTGTTTCTGGACTCTCAATTTCATTCTATTGATATAAAAAAATTTTAACTTAATAAATTATTTTCCCTGAGGCCTAACCTGGGACCACTCTGAATAGAATCCATGTCATTTTTGCCCAATGTTATGAATTAATTTAAGTGGGGTGCCATGGGACATCACTGAGGAGAATGAAGCTGGTTAATAGGTCTCCAAGAAATGAAGAATGGGAGGTGTGGTGGTTGGTACATTAGAAAGAGTTTTGGATTGGAATTAGTAAGCCCTGGATTTGAATGCTACTTCTATCCAAAGCTACGTGTCTTTGGGCAAGTTGCTTAACCTCTATGGGTTTCAGCTACTGTGAAATGAAGATAATGGCAATATCACAGGGCTGGCGTTAGCATTAAGAGACAAAGTTTGTGGAAATGATGGCATAGTTCCTAGTACACAGTAGGTACTTGACATAAAGTGGACTCTCAGCTAGTGCATAGTCTCATGGCTCGCCCCCCCCACCCCCAATTCTAATCCAGGGTGGTTATGTGGGATCAGGAGAGATGGCACCTGTGTCAGTTTGCATGATTCTGCTTCTATCTCGTACACTGTGCAGTAGTTATGGTTCTACTTCACATTTTCTGCCAGAGGCAATATAAAGGGTGGATGAAAAAGAGGAAAATGGCTTTCCACAGACCAGATTTCTGGCCAAGTTTGAGAGAGGTACAGTAGTGAACCATAGAGTAAATAGGAAATAGTTACATCCAGCTTTATGTATACAGACCTTTATTTTTATAAAAGAAACATCATGACTGCATGGAAACGTTTTGCAAGTACAGAACTGCGTTACAACAGGGAATTCTGTCTGCTTGGATCAGGAAAACATGGTTCAGGTTCCTGATTTATTTCGTGGTGGTCCCCAAATTGTAAGGAAAGGGCCTAGGAGGAAACAAGCCATCCATGTTCTCAATAAGGCTTCTAAGCCTAAACCTAAATAGTGACAGTGTCACGAAGGCTTGGGAGGAAGGAGCATGGTGTTCTTTGGCTTCTCATTATTCTGATCAGAGAGTGGGCTGGAGTCAGGGGCCAAAAAAGATCTGTGGACTCACAAGACTCTGCTAGCTAAACTGGGTCGTTACCCAGTCTCCCCTTGTTCCTCTGCTTCCTTTACCCAAACCTGATTCATTGAAGTATTTTCTGGCTTGGCTGGCCTTCTTTCTCATCTCTGAGATCTTCTCCTCTCTCCAAATTCTTCCTTTCATGTGGTCTTACTTGGATTCCTCAATGCTTTGGGTGTTTAGTAGTACAGGAATCCAGCTCCTGTTATACGATCGTCAGCTCCTGGGTCTCAGGAAGGCCATATTGAACTTTGTGCTGGTCAAACAGCTTGCACAGGGCACTGATGTAGAGTGCGTGGTATTTGTCCACCGTCTCCTTGCTTGGCCTCTTAATCTTGGGGATTGGCAGGGGCTCCCCAACTATGGGGAAGAAGAAACAAGCATCAGAGCTCCCTCCCACCTCAAATTACCCATCCCTCAGAGGCAGCCACATATTAAAACAAAGTATCTGGGACCCTCCCCTTCCTTTGTTTTTTTTCCCTCTGCTCCAGCCCCATTCTGTCCCATATTCATTCTCCAAATACTTAATCTCACACATGCTCAAGACACTGAGAGCACAATAAGGAGAGATCTGAAAAAATGTATATGAATAATGATGCTCTCGTGGCAACTGTTGAACTGTCCCACAAGGTGAATGGCCACAGCTCTTATCTGTTCAGCCGTCCTCCCCACCCACCCTCAGTCATACCCACTGGAATCCCCATTGCCCATCCCAGCTGTATGCCAGGTTCCCTGGGACTTGATGTATGATTGGGTGGGTGAGGAGTGGGAATCAAGGACCAGAGTGGTCCAGAGAAACTGCAAAGCTCACCAACAGTGGTAATGGGCCGATTGAAAGGCAGGAAGCCCCAGGATCCTTGAGTTAGGCCCCGGCCATGGAAGGTACATAAATTTAGTCCCAGGATTTTTTTGAATGTGGACTGGAAGGTTTTTTGAAAGAACCTTAGCCACGTGCCCTCAGGGAAGGTCTCTTGATTGTAAACCTCATTCTCTCCAAAGGAATAGGAAGGGATGAGGTATGCTCTGCAAAGAGAAGAGCAGAAGTATGAGTCCCCCCGGAGACCCCCCAGGAACCCCCCCTACAACCTCTCATGTAGGACAAGAGCCTGAGCACCCCAGCATCTCCAGCCTTGCTTCTCATTCTTGCCACACCCCACCCTCCCAAATGAACCCTTTGTGGGGAGCTGCTGCGCATTGTCCTGTGATGGGAAGAAACTAATCTCAGGCAACCCGACTGCCTTTTATGGTACCCAGAATCCAGAATGGTCTTCCTAAACTGCATATCTGGACACATCACTCCTCTCTTTAAAATTCCCACAGTGCCTGGCCACGCACCACGCTGCTCAGCACCGCCTTTGTGCCCCGACCACGCCCAGCGGCCAGCTGCCCCTCTCCCGGCTCTCCTCGCTCCGCCATGCTAAGGGCGCCAGGTTCTCCCACGCCCGCGGTCTTTGCACATCCCACTCCCTCTGCTGGAAGTGCCCCCTTCTGTCTTCACGGGGCGGATTCTATTTTGCCCTCCAACGCTCAGCCCGTGCCCACCCCCGGCCCTTCCCCCACAACACGGATTAGGTGCCCCTCACCTACACCTACCTTTGTGCTGTGTTAACACCATCCTAGCTAGTCCCGTGGCCTCCTTACCTGGCCTACTCCCCCAGTGGGCAGCAAGCCCATCAAAGGTGGGGACTATGTCTTATCCATCTTTGAATCTCAAAGGCCTGGCATAGTGCCTGACATGTAGGTCGCCTGAATTCCTTGTCCTTTTCAGTCTGACTGGCAACTCCTACTAAGATTTCAGTTCACAATTCGGTTGTCACCCACCTACGAAACCTCTACTTTGGGTGAAACTCTTTCCATCAATTGGTGCTTTCGTATCACTTTGTACATATCTCCGTTATATCATGTGATTCATTTAACAAATATTTATTGTGTTCTTTGTGTGCCAGTACTGTTTTAAGCCCTGGGGATATATAGCGAATACAATAGTTTAAAAAAATCTCTGTCATCACGGAGTTTATCTTTTATTGAGGGAAGACAGACAACAAAAATAACAAACAACAAAACAATATATAAAATAAAATTGATGATATGTTAGAAGATGATAAGTGCAATTGGAAAAATAGAGCAAGACGGTGAGGATAGACCTATTGATAAGACACATTTGAGTGAGACGTGGAAGAGGTAAAGGAATGAGCCAAGCAATTATTTATAGGAATAGTGTTCCTGGCACAGAGGACAGCTAGAGCAAAGGACCTAAGGCAAGAGTGTGCAACTTATTGGAGGAATAGCAAGGGGGCCAGTATAGCTCTAATGGAGTGAGCAAGGAGTGCAGTGGGTGATGAGGTTGGAGAGGTAGCTAATGACCAGATTATTTATGGTCTTACAGGCCATTGTAAACACTGTGGCTTTTGCTTTGAGTGAAATGGGAGCATTTGGAGTAGTGAAATGATCTGACTCACGTTTAATAGGGTCATCCTGGCTACAGTTGAGAGTAGACTCTTAGATGTGGGGGAAGGAAGGGTAGAAGCAGGGAGAGCCCCTTACAAGACTACTGTCATAACCCAGGGGACAGGTGACGATAGTTTAAACCAGGGGGTGGCAGTTAAGATGGCAAGTGGTTGGCCTCTGGATATATTTTGTAATTACATGTGCATATGTCTGTCTTTCCTATGGGACTGAGTTCCTTAAAAGTGAGGACCAGGTTGTATTTATTTTTATATCCTCAATGCCTAGTACCATGCCTGACACACAGTAAGTAACTGCTGAACAAATGCATTCTATTTTTCAAATTAGATTATATGCTCTTTGGAGGCTGTAACCACGTCTTATCCATCTTTGCAATCCCCACAGCATAAAGCCTAGTGCCTTCTTGTCCTGGGTAGGTTTTCTGGGCCTAACAGTTAATGGGTTGATATACAGTGAAATTGCACTTCTTCAGACCCAAGCCTACCAGGCTAATGGGTAGAAATCTATTTTTCTTTCTCCAACTTCGAGTAAAAAAATGCCCATTGAAATGGGTCTGGAGACCCAAACATCTTTAAAGTATCGTGTGAGGGAGTAGAGAGAATTAGAGTAAAGAGAGAGTTCCCTCTAACAGGTTTCCAAAGAAGGATACCATTCTGGAGAGGTGCTATAGAGGACCTAAAGCATCCTGACAATAGGGCACCAGAACCTAGGGACCCACCCTGTCTTCAGCGCCAACTTTACAAAACCTTTCCGCTGTTTAAGGTAGAGAGTAGAAACTCCTGGCCGGCACAAGAGGGCTTCAGCAGCTCCACCCACCACAATCACCACGGCATTGCCTGAGCCTTTTGTGGTCAGTATATACTTCAAGGCCATCTCACTCACTGGGCACACACCTGTGAAACCAAAGAGTCAAGTAGAATAACAAAGTTGGTACCTGAGGATGGGGGAAGGGGTTCCTCTGAGCTCTTAATGATTGGGACAGTTCTGTTTCCTGACTATCATTGTTTCTCCTCTTCTGTCTTTGACCTCCACATCCTTGGTTTGTCCTAGTCTTAGGTTGGTCCTCGGGACTAGCAGCTTTGCCTTGGGGGAGGGGTCTGTGCTCCCGCAGTTAGGGCAGCACTGAGTTCTTCTGCCTACTTCCTTTTAGCTCAACAGTATTTAAGCTCATCCCTTCCCTCTCTAACCGAACCACATT
>NW_006433948.1:2378843-2384780 GCF_000325575.1 Pteropus alecto | reverse complement strand
GCCGACATCCCTGGAGACTCACCATAGTTCTTGCCCAAGGGGTGATCAGGACTAGCCATCACCAACCTGCTTCCTCCCTAGAGCATTCCTCGGTATTGTGACAAATGTCCTCCTTTCTGGATGAATATCCATCTCTCTGGACACCAGGAAACAGCCGGAGCCAAATGTTAAAAGGTAAGATGCATTTATATGGAGGGGCCTGGTGGGGCTGCTAGTGTCCCAGAGGATGGTTCTCCTCTTTTCTGAGGTTGGTATGAACCCGAAGTAGCAGTCTCTCTCAATGAGTGAGGCCTGGAGCCAATTTTCACCATCCCAGGAGAAAATAGAAGGTAAGTGCAGGGCAAAGATGGGAAGCAGAAGTGAAGAAAGATGCATCTGAGCTTCCCTGTTCATGCTTGATTTCCCTTATACTTCAGTTTGATATTTGGCTTTTGCCTTCTGCTTTCCACTTTGGCTTTGCACCTGTACTCCAGCCTTCTTTCTCCTCTGAACATATTCCTGGCAACTCTTATATATTCCCATAACTTACCCTTCTGCCCAACCAAAGCCTGCCTTCCAGATGCTTAGCCACATATTCCTGTTACTGGACTAGTGTGTTCTGGACTCATCTTTTACGAAGCAGGGAATGAGAATTGGAATGATTGTTAGGGCTTATTGGAGTTGGAGCCCTGAGGTAGGTTAGAGAATGGAATGATTTTTGTATACTCACCCATTGACATTATATATTCTCGTACAATTGGGATCCAGAAGAGCCCTTCCAAGGTCGCTACAAAAGGAGTGATGTCCGGGAAAATCCGAGCAAAGCCAGTGGCCTCAGTAGCAATGTTGACGAAGATACCATAACAGAGAATGCCATGGGGGTGGCTGGCAATAATATAGTTGTGTTTGGGAGACAGGTCATGGGTCTTCACCAGCTATTAGAGGGAGATGGAGTCAGAACAGTGGATAGGAAGAAGAGAGTTCATGTGGACTGAAATCCTAGCAGATAGACTGTGTTTCCCTTAGGGAGCCTGAAATTCCTGTTCAGTAGGATGTCATCATTGTCATAGGATTACCAGGGGTTATGATGCTCAGGGAGGGTGACCTGGGTATGTCACTATGAAGAAAGGCTGCTATCCATCCATCTCCTCACCTGCCCATCCACCTTGGGCCCCTACTTTGCATTATGCCTCTGGGGCTTGACCTTCACTACTGGTCACCAAAACCATTGAAAACATGGAACTGAGTGGGGAGGGAGAATCTGGGCAACAGGGACTGAATACATGCAGAGCAAGGGGTAGTCACCTTTACTGGGAAATAATTTTTGAAATACTTCCAGATGGTCCACTTTCGCACCCAATCTGAACGCCTACCACCTGGGTACAGAAGAAAAAGGAAGAGCAGGTGAGACATTTTGCCCATTCTTCTTCCTACAGTCCTCAGATCACAGGAGGGGCCTCTTCCTCGCACTTCTGTATTTCCAGGGCACAGAGCTCTAGGTACTGTCCCTGATTCCAACCCCCAAGAAGTCATAGGAAGCCCCTTCTCCTTTGGAGCCAGCCAGAAAGGTTACAGGGCAACAGTGTGAGGCTGGGCACCTGCCCGGAAGCTCAGCCTTTTCATTCTTCTTGGGCCGCCTGGCAGAGACCGCTGTTCTCTACTGAGCTTTGCGCCCCTCTTTCCGTCTCCTTCCCTTACCCCGCTTTGCATCTCCTTTCTCCTCCTCTCCACCACCCCACCTTTCCTCTCCTCCTCTCCCCTCCCCTTCCCTCCCTTCTCCTCACCCCTTCTCCTTTTGTTTCTCCCACTCTCTCCCTCCACCTCCCTCAACCCGTGGTTCAATCCTTGGTGCAGACATGGACCACCACTCTTCCCGCGTCTCTTACCTTGACTGTGAGTGTCCCAATCATAGGCGAGCCAGGCAAAGATAAGCACAGACAAGGCCCAAAACTTAGTGAACACCAGACAGTAAGGTAAAAGGAGGAGAGAAGTACATCCTGAGGAGATAAAAAGGGTTCATGCCCTTCAGTTTTCTTCAAGTTTAACACACCCCCCATAACCCTAATCTTTGCTCTATACTGAAGGAGCAGGTCTCTCCCTTTTCCCCCACCCCACCTCCACCCCTGCCCAGCTCTGTTATGGTCCGGGCTGACTGCTGATTCTCTGAATTTGGCCCTCTTGTTGGCTGAGATCTTAACTGAAGAAATAGCAGAACCACGATGTTCTCAGAGAGGGCCTGCAGCTGAGGTCAAGACACAGTACTACTTGGCAAGGGGAAAGAACAGCTCTTTGGGTCAGCGGCTGGCATCCCCGTTCTGGAACCTCGGAAGTCCTTCCTAAAAGCTTGACCTTCTTTCCTTTGCGGAATTGCTAAGGCAGCACATTCCAGCAGAGAGGGGCTGCCTGCAGTGTACAGGCTGTCTGATTTTGAGAGGAAAATACACATTAGAAATTGCTTTATTGCATTCAATTTTGTCCCATTCAAAATGTCTCCAAGGTTCATAAGGGGAAAAATGATCTGTTAGCAAAGGGCCATAGCAGGCTGTGAAAGGCAAATGTGACACATCTGACAACAGGAGGAATTGAATTCCATTTTTAAATCTGCGTTCATGAGAAAGGGGCTAAGTATACATATTTTGAATAAAAAAAGACCCAGCTAAGGGAAAGATTTCTTTGACCAGGTAGCCACATCACGATAGATAAAATTTCAGAGAAGGGGAAGAAACTCAAGAGTTACCTACCAGCAGGTTTGTTTCTTGCATTTTGGACATAGATGAAAATAACAGGAAAAAGACAGGATGGACATTTCTTTAAAAACTCATGTCGTGGAGTAGAAGAAACCTTAGTGCTGGCTGAGATGGTTATTGTAAGCATGCTAATTAAATAGGAGATAGTGGTGGGAGGAATTTTATGGGAAGGCTCATGGATGAAAGTCCTGCTACCTCTGACCCTCATGAAAGATGAGAGCCATTTTGCCGGGTAAGCTTCAGAAGAAAACTCAGATAAAGTTAAATAAAAATAATTATTAATTAAAGGTACTCTAAGCGTATCATTTCTTTTATATATTGCTTCAAATAAATTTAGTTTGTACCCCCAATATTTAGAACAGCACCTTACACACATTAGGTGTTTAACAAACATCTGTAGATGAGCTGAAAGATAAACAAATGTTTTCTCTTTTTAGGAATAGGTAAACTTAAATGGTTAGTGTTTAGTCAGCATTTATATTGTTTAAATGAGATGTTATTTAAAAGGCATAGAACATTGATTGTGTGCCTTATGTCTCATCTCTTTCAGTTATCCTAGAGGTAGACTAGCAAGAGCTTCACTTGGATAAACACCATCCCCTTTGTGGAATCTATTTGAATTGCAGGTCTGGCACCTCAGGAGACCATGTGTCTTTGAGGGCAAACCTACCAGACTGAGCTTGTTTGAGTGTTATCGGTATCACGGCAAGAATGATGACGAACAACCATTTGTGTATATGTATGTGTGACTCTTCCTTAGATATTGTGCCCTTGACACCAGGAGATGCTTTCAACATCTTGTCTATGTTCAAGTGAGGAATCTTGGAGTGGATTGGCAAGGAGGAAGTTCACATTAGGTAAGCTCCGAATTTAGTTTGTACTGAAGATGGCCAAGCCATTCTACTAGATGTGTAGTGTGGTATCTCATCATAATTTTAATTTGCATTTCCCTAATACAACAGCTTTTCGCGTGCTTATCTGTCTTCTGTATATCCTCTGTGGTGAAGCGTCTGTTCAGATATTTGGCCCATTTTTCAATTGTTTGTTTTCTCATCGTTGAGTTTTGAGAGTTCTTTATCTATTCTGGTTATAAGTCTTTTATCAGAGATGAAGTTTGCGAACATTTTCTCCTGTCTGTATTCATCTTTTCATTCTTTCAACAGGGTCTTTCATAGAGCAAAAGCCTTCATTTTTTTTTACAGATTGTGCTTTGGATGTCAAATCTAAGAACTCTTTACCTAACCTCAGATCATGAAGGGTTTCTCCTATGTTTTTTATTAAAGTTTTACAGTTTTATGTTTTACATTTAGATTTGTGATCCATTTTGAGTTAATTTTTTAATAAAATGTGAGGTTTTGGTCAAGATTTATTTACTAAATATGGATTTTGAATTGCTCCAACATCATTTGTTGAAAAGACTATCTTTCTTCCATTGAATTGCTTTGCGTCTTTGTCAAAAATCAATTGGCCATATTTGTGTGGATCTATTTCTGGACTCTCTATTCTGTTCCATTGATCGCTATGTCTATCCATTCACCAAGACATCACTGTCTTCATTACTGTAGTTTTCTATTAAGTCTTAAAATCAGATGTGATTCCTCCAGTTTTATTCTTTTTCAAAATTGTTTTAGCCGTTTCGCTTCCTTTGATTTTCTATATACATTTTAGAATTAGCTTGCCTATGTCTATAAAAATTCCTGGTAGGAGTTTTGAAATAAAGCTTTTTATTATGAAAAGAAACTTTAGAGCAACAGAAAAATTGCAAGACTTTTAAATAAAATCCCATATAACTTTCACTTAGATCTACCAATTGTTAACATTTTATGTTTGATTTATCTCTAACTATAAAAATGTATGTTTGTATTTGGGAATACATTGCAGAGATCCCAACCCTTGGCTCCGAAATACCTAAGTGTGTGTTTTCAAAAGAAATAGCACTTTGGGGAATTCACTATGTATGTAAAATTCTTATCTAATATACTCTGCTGGGATTTTTATCTGAATTGCATTACATTTATAGATCGATTTGGGGAGAATTGATGTTTTTATTATATTGAGTCTTCATGAATACAGTATGTCTTTAATTTTAGGTCTTTAGTTTTATTCATTAGCACTTTATAGTTTTCAGCCTACAGATACTGTAAAGGTTTTGTTAAATCTATTCATATTCATTTCATTTTTTTTTGGAAATGTCAAAATGGTATTGTTTTTTAAATTTCTATTTTCAGTTGTTCTCTGTTAGTTTAGAGAAATGTGGTTGATTTTTGTATGTGATCTTGTATCTCGTGACTTTGTTGACTTCATTTGTTAGTTCTTGGAGTTTTTTTTTTTTTTTTTAATACATTCCTTGGGATTTTGTACACAGACAATCGTGTCATCATCTGTGAATTAGGACAGTTTTATATTTCATTTTTCAATCTATATGCTTTTCATTTTTTCTTCTTGCCTTTTTGTCCTCGCTAGAACTTTTAGTATGATGTTGAACACAAATGGTGGGAGTGGACATCCTTGTTTTTGCTCCCAATCTTAAGGATAAAGCTTCCACCATTAGTATGGTGTTAGCTGTGGGTTTTTTTTGGGAGGGGGTGGTAGATGCTCTTTATCAAGTTCAGGAAGTTTCTTTCTGGTCTTAGTTTACTGAGAGGTTTTATCATGATTGAAGTTGATGTTTGTCAAGTGTTTTTCTACATCAATTGATATGATCATGTGTTTTTTCTTTCTTGGATGGTTAACGTAGTAGTTTACATTTTTGATTTTTAAATATTTACACTTACATTCCTGAAACAAAACCCACTTGGTCATGGTATATTACGCTTTGTAACACATTGCTGGATTTGATTTGCTAGTGTTTTGTTGAGGATTTTTGCATTTAAATTGTGTTTTTCTACATCAATTGATATGATCATGTGTTTTTTCTTTCTTGGATGGTTAACGTAGTAGTTTACATTTTTGATTTTTAAATATTTACACTTACATTCCTGAAACAAAACCCACTTGGTCATGGTATATTACGCTTTGTAACACATTGCTGGATTTGATTTGCTAGTGTTTTGTTGAGGATTTTTGCATTTAAATTTATGAGGAATATTGGCCTATAGTTTTTTCTTTTTCTTTTTTTTTTTTTTTTTTTTTTTTTTGGTTTTTGGTTTTGGTTACCGCAACCTGCCAGTTAATTTTGCCTATGAAAAATATTTATAATTAAAATCAGTGG
>NW_006433948.1:2356138-2378724 GCF_000325575.1 Pteropus alecto | reverse complement strand
TTTTTTTTTTACTGGTTTGTCTGGCTTTGGTATCAGGGTCTGTCCTCATAAATGAGTTGGCAAGTGTTCCTCTTCTATTTTCTGGAAAAGGTTGTGTATAATCTGTGATATATACTCTTTGAAATGTTTGGTAGAATTTGCCATCGAAACCATCTAGGCCTGCAGATTTCTGTTTCGGAAGGTTTTTAACCTTCCAAAAAAAAAAAATCGAAATTTAATTTAATCGATAGTTATACGTTATCTATTTTATCTAGGGTGAGTTTTGGTTGTTTGTGGTTTTTGAGGAAGTCTCCAAATATAATTGTTAATTTGTCTATTTTTCTTTTCAGGTCTGTCACTTTTTGCTTCATGTATTTTGAAGTTCTGTTTGTAGGTGTATACACAGTTAAGATAGTTTTGCCTTTTTGGTGAATTGACCCTTTTATCACTATGTAATGTCTCTCTTTATCCCTGGTTCTGACTTTCTTAAAAAAATAAATTTAAACCTGTACAGCCTCAAATTACTAATGATTACTAGCTTAAGTTAAAGATGGTACCAGTATGAATCTAAGTTCGTCCTTTCTTCAAATCATCTCTGATTCATCTTGCTTGCTCACTTTCCCCATGTGGTAATAGGCAATATTTATAGTACTGTTTTATGGTATTTTATTTATTCTTCATGAGGACTTCATTAGGACGGTAATCCTTCTCTTATCCTTTCATGGATAAGGAATCCAGGTTCAGAGAGGTTAAATAACTATCTGAAATCATGGAGCTAGCTGGTGGGGAAAACAGAATTGAGAACTCAGATTTTCTTACTCCAGAGACTGCGCCCTTAACCACTAAGCTCTAATTATTGCTTACCTTTAGTCAGTTACCAGTTCCTGTCAGTTCTGTCTTCCAAAAATCTTTCGAATTATCCTATTCCCCACCTCCATGCTACCACCTGACACAATCTACCATTATCTCTCCAAGATGACTGCCAGTGTCTTCTAAATAGGCTTACTGCTTCTATTTGGGCCATGATGCAGCCAGCATGCTGAATGCAAATCTGAGTCTGTCCCTTTATAGCATATAACTAAGAACATGGATGGCTTATCAAAGAGGCATTTCTGTGCCTTTGTGGTTACTTATTAGATAGATCTAAATTAACTATAGATATAAGAACTTGTGGGAGTAGATGGTAATTTAATATTTCAACAATTAACATGGCTTCCCATGACTCTTAGCATCAAGTCCGGTCTTGTAATTTTGGTTCCAAAAGCCCTCCTAGATGGAGCCCCGGCCACCTCATTGCTCTCTGCATTCTGCAATACTGTCCTTCTGTCAGTTACTTCAATTCATTCTGCCCTCTAGCTTCTGGGCTTCTGTACATGTTGTCCTTTTTACCTAGAAGATTCTTTCCTCAGCTCTTTGCCTGGCTGGTTCCTATTCATCTTTCAGGCCTCAGGAGAAATGTCACAGTTACAATATTTTGGAGCTATTGTCGACTTCTCTCCCTGCAATTCATCCTTCTGATCTCCTCTGGTCTGGTCTGCAGTTGCATGTCTGTTCTTTGCCTGCTGGTGTCATCCTCTCTAGTCCATTTTACATGTTACTGTCAGATATATTTTTTAAAAATGCAGTCATAACGTTTGTCTCCTCTAAAACCTTCAATGTTTTCCCACTGCTAACAGAATAAAGTCTGAACATACTAGCTTGGCATCTAAGGCCGTCCATGGACTAGCCCCATACACTGTCCTAGCCTTATCTCTCAGTACCTGCACTCATACCTCTTATGCTGTAGCCCAGTGTTCGTCAAAGTGTGGTCCCTACTAGATGATCTGAGGTAGTGTATGGATGGAAAGTTATTTTAATGTATAGTGAATAAATGTAAATTCATGGTAGCGATATAAAGTTTCCTGTTAAAATATATTAATTTAGGTTACAGAAATGAGTCAATTTGGAAAACAATGTTAAGTAATAATAGCATAAATGGTACTCTGCCATGGAAAGAACCATAAGGTGGGATGCAAATGGCTGAAGTATGGGAAACAGAGGCTCAATCACCTTAGCTTACTTCCCATCCCCTCGACCCACCATGTAACTTCGCATGTTTATGCCATTGGTGATGCTGTTCCTATTCTGACTACCCTCTCTGCAACTTTCTGCCTATGAAAATGTTCTCAATCTTCAAGGCTTAGCTCACACGGAACCTCTTTGATATCTTTGCTGATTCTCTGCTCAGAATTAAGGGTGTCCTCCTCCACACACCCACAACATACTGCTTGTGCTTCTACTCGGCCAAATTTGATTTTGCTGCTTGTGTAGTTAGTACCTCACACGTCTGGCCCTTTCTCTACTAGACAGTAAGCTTCTTGAAAACAACCTTTAGCACGATGCCAAGAACAGGGAGATGACTCATGATAAGATTTGTTATATTAAATTGTAGCGCAGCGTAAAGTTTGATTTCGAGATTCTCCAAGTGGCAGGTGAAAGCTATCAGGAAGAGAAATCACCAATGCTTTCATTCCAGATAAGGAAAGGCCTGAGGTTCGAGGGCGTGCATGTGTATATAAAGCTATAGGCAACCAGTTATTTCCAGTGTAAAGTGAAAACCTAGCATCCTAATCAGATAGCTCAAATCCTTCAGAAATCCAAGAACATGGCAGATTTGTTGAAGACAAATTTCTGTGGCTTTGTGGTTACTTACTGGATCTAAATTAACTATAAATATAAGAACCTGTAGGAGTAAAAGGTAACTTAATAAATCAACAAACATTGAATGAGTACACCTTATGTGAGATCGCTGTGCTAGAAGCCATGGGGACAGGGTTGGTGGTTGGAAGGAGGAGGGCAAAAAGACTAAGTATGGAAATGATAGAAATAATGTAAGTATGATCACTGGTACCATGTATCCAGCATTTATTAAGAAGCACTCTGTTCAGCACTTAATGTACACTATCTCATTTAATCCTCTCATGACCCTGAGAGGTAGATCATTTTATCACCCCCATTTTACATATGAATAAACTGAGGCTCAGAGAGGTCATGTATCTTTTCACTCCAAGCGTTGGGAGAAAAAGTATGTAGCATTTGTTGAGTCTTTATTATATGCCAGGAGCTATCTTAAGTACCTTGTGTGTGTTAACTCATACTAACACATGTGGAGAATAAAACTCTTGCCTTCCAGAAATTTTTAGTCTAGTGGGAAAGACTGACATTATAAATAACAGATACATCCCAGAGGGCAAGATCTTATATAGTCAGGGTTCAAATGTCATTCTGTGGGAACCCAAGGAGAAGACCAATCTTTACTACTAGGGAACCTAGGAAGGCTTTTGGTAAAAGGTAAGGTTTAAGTTGAATTTTGGAAGATAAGTAGGAGTTTGACAGATAGATTTGTGAAGGGAGAGCCTTCCATGCACAAGGAAGAATTTGAACAAAGGTCTGGAGATGGAGGAGTCCAAGGCACATGAGTTAACACCGTGAGCTCTAAAAACACAGGGAACCTGGAAAGCCATGGAATAGGAGATGAAGCTGGAAAGGATCCTGGGGAGATCAGGCCTGATGCTGAAGGTGATGAGACGCCAGTGAAAGTTATTAAGCAGAGGGGTAGCATGCTCATATCTGTGTATAACGAGGATACTTTGAGACAACTGTGGGAGCAGAAGAAACCGCAGGCAGGGAGATCAACTAAGAGTTGCAGTGGTTTGGATGAGAGGTAATGGAAACCTGAAATGGATTGCTATTTCTCAAACCAACTTGAAAGATAATATGGAGGTAGAATTTTCAGAAGTTGGCAGATGATTGGATGTAGGGGGTGAAGGAGAGGGATTAGTGAATGATGCCTTAAAGGGACCTGTGGGAATGCTGGGAATGTATCAAAGTCTCTATTTGCCTAATTTTCTAGGACCTAGTTACTCATTATTATTCCTGAAGGTGCAATGAAATCAGAGTCTAGGGTGCCTGTCTCAGAAGTGGTTATCACTCCTTTGTTGATTGAATGGCGAGGTTGGCAGCGTCTTATGAGGCGAGGTGGTAGGGCTCCAAGTAATGTCAATTTTTATTACAGAAATAAAATGAACATCTATTGAGGATTTTCTTGCCTTTTTGATCTTCGAAATGGTATTGAAAGGCAGGTACTATGTTCTGTTTCTACAATGGTGGAGGATGAATGACTTGCTCAAGTTCACGTAGAAAATAATAGGGACTTACTTGCACAGGGTCACGCAGCAAGTAAGTGGCTGTCTGATTTCCAAAACTATGTTCTATTTTTGTAGTACCAGAAACTAAAAACATAAAATGTTTTTATGAAAAATAACTTTAAAAAGAAACTGCAGAAAGAAGGCAGCTCCCCAGCCCCGCCCCACAAAGATATCCAGGAGAGAAGAAAAAGAACAAGAGATAGACTTAAAGGTCTCCACTGAGGAAAAAAATCCGAAAGAATCGTCAATTTAGTGTCCAGCCTGGTCTTATGAGAAATATAATGACAAGACATGGCTCCTGTTCTCATGGAGCTCATTGGGTAGAGGAGACGAAGAATATAAGGGTTGCTGTCCAACTTATTTTTACAACTTTCAGAGGTGATGTTCTCTTGGGTTGTGTGGAAAACGTTGTGTAGAAGCTGTGACTTGAGCAATATCTCAAAGGCGGAGTTGTCCCTGGATTGCCCAGGAAGAGCAATCAGGGCATTTCCAGTGGAAGAAATAGTCTGAGCAGAGGTGAAGGAGTGGGGAAGTACCCTTCCTGTTTGTTTTGTGAATAGATTGCCTGGAATACAAGCTTCATATAGAGGAAGAGTAGGGGGGTGAGCTGGAAAAGGGTTAAAACCAGAGAGTGGAGTAGGGCCTTGAATGCCCAGGCTAACACATTTGTGTTTCATCAAGTAGGAATGAAAACCAGCAACTATTTTTGAGGAAAGGTTATAAGAGCTATAATCAAAGATGCTTTTGAAAGATTATTCTGGGAGAAGGCAGTGGAGTAGATTGGAGAGTAGAAGACATTTCTGTTCCCCTCACTTTCCTAGCTAAGGGCTGGAACTTGTCAAAGGGGGTCTTTATGAGGAAGTTAAGATAAACGCAAAGGAAAACAAGAAAGAAATATGAAAGACTAGAAACAAATATGTTTATAGAAAAATTGCCTCCTTCTCTTAATACAGCTAGAGTCAAGTCATTGATGGACTAAGAGCTTGGCATGATTTGATTTCAATAAGGCTCAATAAGTTTTCATCTTTTGGGGGCCATGGAGTCCTTTGGCAATCCGATGAATCCTATGGACCCTCCTCTGAGTAATATTTTTAAATGCACAAGATAAAACACAGACTTACATGTAGGAACCCCATCGTATTAAAACACAGTTATCACAACATTACAAAAATGTGATATAGTAACATGGGATTCTTGATTTATGAATTAGTAACCAGACTGAATGGTATTCTAATAACTGTAAGAATTTTGAAGTAGTCACAAGTATAAATGAAATATTAAGATGCCTGCATCAACTGGCATATGATATACAAATCTATGTGATGTCTGTTACTGACAAGTTCACAGGTACTGCTAACACTTCTGTGGTTTGTTGCCTATACTCATATTTCCCTTTGAAATTAGTGAAAATAATGAGGTACTTTTTTCTATCCAAATTTGAAGTTGTCCACCCCTCCCTCACCATGAATTCAAGGTCCATGGGCCCCTGGTAAAAAAAAAAAAACTTCTGCTTTAAGGTGTCATATAGCCTTCTGTGGATCAGAATAGGCTGCCTCCTACATGTCTCATCCCTGAGGATGACATTTCTCCCAGTCCGGTTTGCAAATTTGCCCCTGTAATTGGCTGCTTACAAAGCCCTGGTTTCTAGTTGGGAAAAGCTTGAAGCTCTCTGCCCATTTGACCAGCACCGATGGCTGCCATGACCTGAATCCACCGAACAAATGTCCTTTTCTCAAAATTCTGTCTATGAGTCACTCAGGCAGCCCTCAGATTTTCTAGAATTCTTCCACCATTGCCTTATCCTGGAAAATCACCTTATACCTACCTAGTAACACCAGCTCTCGAAGCCACCACCACCTCTGCCCCAGCCCCCGAATATGACTCTGAACTAGAGGGGGGCAGTCCTGAGAAGGCTGGGGTGATCTTTAAACCAGAACAACCACAGCCTCACCCCTGGCCTTCATGCCCCTCAAATGGGAGGAGAGAAATCAAGTGAACTCAACAGTAGCTACCTCTTGGGTGAGGAGGCACAATCCTTATCTGTGGATTCCTGGACTCTTTCTTGCCTGTTGCCATGTGCTCTCCAGCTCCTTGGGTTCACTCACCTAGAAATATGTAGAGTGGGATCCACTGCATAACAGAGAGGGTTTGGAGGATCTCCTGAAGATCTAGTCGGGAGAGGAAGGCCATGACCATGGTGCTGTTCTGTTGTGGCAAGAAGCCCAAACAGAAGGCCGGTGCCTCTAAAGCTGAGCTGCTTATAGGTGCTTTGCTCTAATCTCTTATCACTGAGTCCTTTTAGCTGTTGGAAGTTTTAGGGTTGACCTAACCTTTCCTCCAATATTCCTTGTTTCTGTGCCCCGCCCCAGCTTCCTACATACACATCGGGTTTCAGATCGTACTATGTAATCTCCCTAATATATATTATTTTTTCTACACATGTGCTCAATTGCAAAGAAGCAGAAATGGCCTCGGGGTGGCTCTAGCTGTGTGTGTATGTGGAGGAGATTCCCTGATAAATTAAGGCAGGAAAAGAGAAGGGCTTAGGCCTCAAATAGGACCTCTGAAAGCAACCTTTCATTGCTTAAGAAAGGGGACCTGGTGACCACATTTGTTTCTGCCCTAGTGGCTGCTCTTCGTTTCCTCCTGTCTTCTGCTGAGAGCCACGTAGATGACTATGGTCTTTTTTTTTTTTTTTGGATGAATATCTAGACCTTTCAAATCTCTCCTTTGCCTGTATTCCCAGAGGCTCTGTATCAGCGGCCAGATACCATATGATAGTGTGGGAAAAGCATTGCACAGGGAGCAGACCTGGGTTTCAGTCCTAGCTTCACCATGTTCTTCCTGTGACACTTTTGGAAATTGCTCTGTCTTTCTGGACAGGTAGCTGGGGTTCAGATCTCAGCTCTGCCAGTTATAAGTCGGTGAACTTCTGTACCTTGGTTTCGCCCATCTGTAAAATGGCAATAATAACAGTACCTACTTCATAGGGTCGTTCTGAGGGGTAAATGAGTGAGTAAATGTAAAGTGCTTGGCAGAGGGCCTGGCACACAGTAGGCATTACGTGTTTCCTGTTATTATTTGTTTAGTTCAATTAATGTCTATTGAACATCTAGGTTTCAAGGTAAGAGGCTGCAAAGTTAAAGACAGTCCCCAGGATCCAGACTTCTGTATTTTTTTTCTGTAATTATCTATTGAGTGACTACTGTTTGCCAGGCAGTGTTGTAGGTGCTGAGGATTAAGTGGGGAAGAGGATGGACATGACTTGTGTCTTCATTGAACTTACAGTCTAGCAAAGGAGACAGATATTAAACAAACAGATCACCAAAAATGTCTATGCAAAAAAAAAAAAATTCTATACACCTGAACTTGTGATTAATGGCCCTAAAAGAAAAGGCCAGTATTCTTAGCATAAGACCTTGAGGGTATACAAGATGCTCAAAAAAAGTCTTTTGAATGTAATCAAAACGGTTGCTAGGAAAACCAAATACAAAATTAGCATCAAGTGCCCTATAAATGTAAGGAAATATTGATTCCTTAGCCTTCTCCAGGGAGAGTATCAGAATTCTGCCTCCCTCTCCATCCCCCAACTCTGGGGTGGGCCTCCTGATTAGACTAATATGACTCTTCAGAGTTGAGCCGATGTACCCTAGACGGCCACCTGATGTGTCATTCCTTTCTCTGCTTCCTATTTCTTTTCTTTCCCCTGGCTAGCTGGGATTCTCAAACCACTTCTTGGGGCTAATTGACCACGTACAGAGTGAGAAGTATTGGAACAATGCTACTCAGAATTTGCAGGGGAGGAGGGTGAGAGGTAAGAGCGGCAGGCCTGGCTCTTCTCGTGGAAAGCACAGATGTGAAGAGGGCTGGCTTGTCTGGGACAGACAAGATCCACAATGTTGACAGCTTTAAGCCCCCTTTCACATCAGATCTCTACCCTCCTTCACCTTCAGATTGGTAAATGGAAGAGGCCTAGAAAGGACCCAATGTCACACAGAGTGTCAGAGGCAGGGCAGAAACAGACCCGTTTTCATTTCTGTTTCCCTAATGTCCAGCTCAGGGTCTGCAGAGTCGGCACTCAGGTGAATGCTTGTGTGACAAATGAAGGAGGTCAGATCTCTTGGTTCCTCAAGCAAGGTGGACTGGCAGGGCTGGGCCAAGATCCTGATTGCTTACCCTCTTTTCCCTTAAATAGAGAGCATGCTGTTTGAGCTGCAGCTCTCTTGAGCCAGATGGACAAGTGTAAATACCAGGGAATATAGAAAAAGCGGGAAGAAGAGAAGTAGGCCAGCAGACAAACTCCAGACAGCCGGCATTTGTAATTTCCCAATTCTAATTTAACCAACCAACAAGCAAAAGCTTAGCCGCCTCAGAGTAAGCAGTGTCAAAGATAAGGTAGCCAGAAAAGCACGAAAGGTCTGCCAATTTCATTCACGAGCATTTAAGGCTGACATGATTCTAACACTCAAGAAACTCACAGTCTAGTGTGTGAGGTAGACGTAATCCCAGATACCCGTATGGGGTACTATAGGATATGCAGGAGAGAAGCACACACTAGCCTGAGATCAGGGAAGGCTTCATGGAAGAGAGGACGCTGCAGTAAGGAGAAACAGAGTAGGCACAAAAGGCACGAAAGGCACAAAAGGCAATCCGGGAAAGACCAGAAGGAATAGAGGAGGGTGAGGGTCTGAGATAAGCTGGAAAGCTGTGAAGCTTCTAAGGAGCAACAGAAAAACAAAGGAAGGAGAAGAATGGAAGAAAAAGAAGGATCAAGGAGTGATGGAAGTGAGGGGAGCCCTGGGAAAGAAGCAGTCTCAAGATTCTCCATCCTGGATTCAAAGGTTCACCCGCAGCCTTCAGAAGGACTCATTTCAGGAGAGCTTAGAATAGCTGAGGTTTTGCCATAATGTGTTTTCTTCTGATTTTCCCTCTCCTGCTATACTCTTATTTGGTTAGGTATTTGCAACTGCAGCTCAGTTAAATGTATTTGTGGAGAATCTATTTAATGTCAGTCACTAGGATAAGGTACTACAGATGAGGGGTCCCCAACCCCCAGGCCACGGACAGGTACCAGTCTGTGGCCTGTTAAAAACCAGGCCACATGGCAGGAGGTGAGCGGCTGGCGTGCAAGCGAAGCTTCATCTGTGTTTGCAGCCGCTCCCCAGCACCAGCATCACCGCCTCAGCTCCGCCTCACATCATCAGGCATTAGATTGTCATAGGAGCACCGGTCCCTGTGCCAAAAAGGTAGGGGACCGCTGCTATAGAAGGCGCATGCATAATTTGTTCAATCGCCAAATTTTTATTGAGGTCCTCCTATAAGGCTGGTATCGTTCCAGGTTGACAACTGTGTATGTGGTGAGTGAAAGTGGCAGGTAGACAGTAAAAGGAGTGTATACACACACTATCAACATCAGGATCGACGCCATCAGAGAAGTCCAAAGTAGACCAAGGTAAAGGCTAGTAGCTGTGCGACCTTGGATTAGATGTTTTCCCTTGGTTTTGTCATCTGAAAAAAGGAACTAATCATATGTATTGCTGTGAGAATCAGTGGCGATGTTTGGAAAGGCCATTTGGCAGCGTCTGACACCAGGAGCTGCTCCATAGTACTTGTATTGAGAAGTGGGAAATAGGAAACACGATCTTTACTGTAGTGGCCCAGTGGACATAAAAGTCTAAAGGTTTTCTTGGGTACAGGGACTAGTTTAGTTTGACTCGAGCCTCAATGTCATGGAAACTCAGTTTTATGAAAGGGAGTAGGAAAGAAGCCCGAGAATGGATAAGAGAGGATTTTTTTCTTACAAATATCTATATGTCTGGAGGTCAATGGGTCTAGAATCAAGTGAAGGCGGACCCAGGAGTGTTGATTCAAGGAGGGCCCTGTGGAGATCGAGGGCAGAGCACATGTGAGTGGGTATTTCAAAGGTTTCTGGAAGTCACTGGATCACTTCTGAGGGCGGGCAGGCCCTGGGGCAAAGCAGCAGGCCATGTTAACCAACCATCTCCGTTTGCCAGGGACCGAGGAGTTGCCCGGAACATGGGACGTACAATGCTAAACTAACATCAGGATGTTCTCGGGCAGACAGGGACAGCTGGTCCCCTCATTTGGGCCCTTGCCACTGTCTCCTGGATGTCAGCGGGCTGTTCCCCGCTGGTCTCCCTTCCTTTGGTCTTCATTGCTGCTGCTACAAGATCACGGTCACACAGAGCTCTTAGCATGCACCCCGATTCAGACCCTTCGACGTCTCCCATTGCCTCTGAGATCAAGTTTAGAGCTCACAGCCTGGCATCCAGAGCTGTGTCTACACTGCTTTCAGCTCTCCTTGAAAGTCTCATTTCCTCCCACTTTCGCGGCACACCGGATACAGCCTCCTTCCCCAAACAGGAAGTACATTTTCCTATTCTGGGCCTCTGCCCATAATGGTCTCTTACCGGCCTGACCAACTTCAACCCAGGCTTCAAGGTTTAGTGAAAATATTCCCTGAGACTCTCTATGCCGCTTGGTAAGCTTATGGTGTGTGTGCGTGTGCGTGTGCGTGCGTGTGTGTGTAGTTTTTGAACAGTCAGAATATTCACATGATTCCAAATTGAAAAGGGATGCTGGGGAATTCAGTGAAAAGTCTCCTTCCCACTCCCGGCCTCTAACAACCCAACACCCCACCCCCTCCAGAGATATTTTCAGCACGCACAGCAAATGATGTCTTTTGCTTAGTTAAATGAATAAAGGAACAAACAGTAAAAACCTGGAAATAATCCAAATGTTCAAACTCTGAGGCCGGCTAAGTGAGGTATTACATAGCAACATTATAGACTAATCTGCAGTCATTAAAAGTCATTAAAATGATTAGAAGGCAGACTCTGCAGTATATGATACGTTAAGAGCAGAATATAAAGCAGACCCCTACACTGGATGCACTTTGCAAAAATGTGGTCTCTTCGGTGTTAGGATGAAAGGTCTGAGAGAGAAACGATGGCTGCTTTAAGGTGAGGGATTCTGGGTTTTCTTTCATGTAAAGTTGTTCGAATATGAAAAGAAAGAGGCTGGATTATTATGAATCTGCCTGATGAAGAGTGATTCATTCATTCAGTAATTCATTCCACAAACATTGAATTCTGGCTTTGTCAGGAGGAAAAAGCCAGAAACAATGCTGAGAGTCTCAGGATGAAGCACTAAGTGGGCGATGGGGATCTAAGAAACTGTGATGGAGTGGGGGGGGGCGGTGTGGGGGGGAATGTGATGAGCTCATTTCAGGACCATTGAGTTCCGTTTGTTCATCAAGAGCTAGCGCTAGCCGACAGCACCCATGTGCTCAGGAAGCCGGAGGTGGGTGCAGCTCGCCCAGGGAGAAGGTAGACAAGGAAGGGAGAAGACACGTTACATAAAGCTGGTGAGAAGTCTTTCTGCAAATAGCTCAACACCTCTGAGCCAGGGCCAAGGGCACCAGGGGAGCAGAGGTGGTTGGTATCTGTTGCTGAGTGTTGAAGGGTCTCAGCGTTCAGGCAGAAACGCTTCTCTCAGCCCCTGGCTGCCAAGCCTCATGCACTCATATCCTGGGTCTGGTCTTAGTTGTCTGGGGAGGCCTGGTGGACACAGGGTGGGGCTTCAACTGGCTTCGAAAATATGTAGGAAGCCCTAAGTGAGGGGCTGAAGTGGAGGGTTTAAAATATTTACACGGACAAGGACCAGCCAGGGCGGGACTGGCACTGGGAACAGGGACGTGCGGGTTGAGGGACGCGGGGTACCTAGAAAGGGAGGTTTCTGACTGGGGGAGAGGTGGTCCCCAGAGCAGTGTGCCACCGGGGTGTATTGCCCATGTTCTGGTGTCCGCTGTGCTTTGTGCTTCCTAGGGAGGCAGTGTGGCGGACTGGAGCGGCCTTGGGAGTCGCGCAGACCCGAATGCAGACTCGGCTCTACCACTTAGGGCCGAGTGATCTTTGGGAAAGCACTTCTCTGAGTCTGAATTTCTTCATTTATAAACGGAGGCTATAATACTATCTACCTTGGGCTGGTGTGGTGAGAATTAGAAATAACGTAAAGCTCCTAGATTATAGTAGGTGCTCAGTGCATATAGGTCCTACCCTGGACCTATATGGCTATTATTTTTATTTGTGCCATCATGGGACAGGCTGGCCTGAGTCACATACATTTGTCAAGGGTGGCCTGGTGGCCCGTAGCAATTCTCTCGTTTGTCATGTCAGCGCACAAAGAAAAGCATTTCACAAACGTTTTCGCTGTGGTGATGTACAGACGATAGACTGAGGAAACATTACAGGGCAGGGAGAAAAATAAAGTTGAGAAACACTCAATAAGAAAAAAATGCATGCCCTCTGTCTCCGCGGCTTGCCAACAGCCACTTACTCTTCACTCCTGTGCCCTGTTTTATAAGATATTTGATTTCATGTGCTCCACACTCCGGCCCGTGGTGTAAATAGGATTTTTGTTGCCTGTTCCTGGGAGAGGCCAAGGCCATGTCCTTGTGATGGAACATGAGTGAACTGTGCCAGCTTGAACTGTACCTTGGATGAATGGGTTAAAAGCTACCTGTGAGGAAATGTGCAGGTGTTACAGAGGGCTGTTTGGCAAGGAGAGAATGGTGACGGCAGCAGCTTGCTGTATGTAGGGTGTCCCAGGAGTGGGTGGCACTGTGTCTGTGGTGCTGATCAGCAAACGGAGGTCCAGAGTAAGCAGAGGGGGACTTTGGAGTTTTGTTGACACCGAGGTGGGTTTATTTCAAACGTTTCTCCCTTTTCAAGTTGTTTTAAATGACAGGAGAGATGCAGGCGACCTTGGTGGCCCAGGGTGACCCGGCTAGGGAGTAGCAGAGCGAGAATTGAGACTCTACTCAGGGCTCTTAAGTACACTTCTTGGGCTTGAAATCAGCAAATTTAGTCCCCTGCCCTATCTTTCTCACAGGGGGAGTGGCCAGGAACGGGAGTGCAAAGGACAAATGCAAAGAAACAGCGCTCAGTGTTCAACTTTGCCCCATCGACCTGGCCTCCAGGTGACAGCTATCGAGGGCAACCATTTTGGCCACCCTGGTATGCCTGTGTGTTCTACTTAGTGGCTGTGTGGCTGAAGTAAGCGCCTCTCCTCATTTCCCAGAGCCAGTTTACCTCTCTGTGAAACGAAGACATCACCTGCCTCACAGGCTGTGAGAAGGAAATCAGCAGCATACGCGAAAGCATTTTGTGAACAACGAAGCACTATTATCTGGTGAGAGCTTCGAGTCCTCACTTCTGAGTCCATCAAACCCAGCTCGCTCTAGGACCCTGCGAGGCCCTGCTCTGGTGGGCGTCCGGAAGGTGGTTCTTTTTCGGTCTCAGGCCGTCAGTCAGGCACACTGAACTGGGGAGGAGAACGGAGGAAGCCGGGTTTGCTCAGCATCTCCGTCTTCTTACTCCCCAGCTGAGGGGGAAATGGAGGGGGAGCCGGAATAACCTTTTCTTTGGTGAGTCAGCTAAGAAGGAGTTTCTAGAGCTCAGATGATGTATAAGTGGTGGTTTGGGTTTGGATTTTTAAAGCTGCTGCCTGTTTTACAGCATCTTTAAGACAAAACTACAAGCACAAGCAATTGGGAAGCACGTGGATGATGAGCGAAGCACAGCTTCTTTCTAGCGTGAACTTCAGGGAATCGCCCAGCTTCTCCGGGCCTGTTTTCTCAACTGTATAATGGGACGATGCTACCCCGTTCGTAGGGTCGTGAGTATTAATAGTATGTGAAAGTGCCTGGTACACAAGAGAGGCCTCAAGCCTGTCCATTTCCCTCGCTTCTCGGTGGACAGACTGTAGCCACACAGCTCAGATGAACAGAAAGAAGTTATTCAGTTGTTTGGTTCTGTTATCATGGCTGCCATTATTCACTGAATTCTCACAACCCCAGTGAGACAGCTCATCCACAGACATGGAGGAAACAGGAACATTTCAGAGAAGTTTTAGTGCCCAAGGGCACAGAGCTTGCAACTTTTAAAGCCAGGATTCAGACCCAGCTCGTCTAGTTTGCTTTGTGGACACCAGAACGTGTGAGGGGGCTTAAACAACCTGGATCTTCTGGAAGTTCCATCATTAGACAGGGATCACGGGGGTGACCCCAGCCTGGCCCACTTTGAGAATGAACTCACGGTGGAGCTTCAAGGGCAGGAAATCGGGCACTGCCAGAGGCAGCCTGAAAGAGCTACATAATGAATGTTCGCTCCCCAAATCCTTGGGGAGCCCAAACTGCACTCCCACAGTGTTTCAGGAGTGGCAGTCGCCAGCGCGGGGTCCTTTCTGAGCAGCACATCAGTGTATTGTTGGCGGTGTTCTGCCATCTCCCACTAACCTGCCTCCTGCTCATCGCCTGACAGCGCTCCACTCACCACCCCGTAACCAGCAGGGAACCGAGTCTCCCCCATCCCCTTTCCTAAGCTAGAGGGCAGAAGCTAGAACACGAAGGCTGAGTCATCGTCCTCTCAAAAGAAACTCTAAGTGTGCCGAAGGCAGAGAACAAAAGCACGCTCTTTCCACACGTCATTTCTTTGAACACGTGGCTGCTATTTTAGGGTATCGACCCAAGAGCCGAAGACATGTCTCTACCGTAGAAAGTAGGCACCTTTCAGGGACATCTGTGCCACCCCCTCCTCCACATCCAGTGCCCAGCATGACTGCAAGTGACCAGCAAAGTGACGCTCGTGGCGCATTCTGAGGCAGGACCGGGCGAACTCCCCCGAGTCGGGGGAGACCAAGGCCTGCACTGAGAAGAGGGTTTGGCGGAGAGTGTGGAAAGAATTCTAGAAAGAATTCCACACACGCGCCGAAGTTAGTCGAGAGCAAAGAATTAGAAAAGGGGCGACGCTCCACAGAGCGTGGTCCCCTCTCAGAGGCAGGGGGTGAGAGGGACAGTGAGAGGCTGAGGGACAGACAGTGGAGACGAGGGCGGTGAGGGCGGTGAGGGAGACAGAGTCAAGGGACTGAGAGGGACTCGGAGGGACAGAGACAGTCGAGATGAAGGGAGCGAGAGACACTGAGAGGGACCCGAGCGTTTGGGAAGTCAGTGTTTGTCATGCCTGTTCCCGAGTTACGGTCCAGACTGTTTGCCCGTGTCCTCTGCTCTGGGCGCAGGGAGGACGGGGAGGTGACATGCGGCCTGAACTGCTGCTGGCGGTTCCCAGTCTCGGCCATAGGGAATGAACAACATTTTGTGTAGGTGCCACTTAAAGACTCTTTTCCCTTCGGGGTGCGGGGAAGTGGCCGCCAGCAACCCCGGCAGGAACCCTCCTTTGTTCTGCAGATGGCCCAGTAGCCTGGCTGCGCTCTGCATGGATTCAACGCCTTGGGTTGTGCCAGGCATTGCCCAGCACGGGCAGGGAGGGCCACCTGGCCTCTGGTGGCCCAGTTATGAGCTGTGCTGCAGCCCGAGCTGCGCGTCCCCGAGCAAAGGCCCTGGCCTCAGAGCCACACCCAGTGTGGCCCTCGCAGTGCCTGATTGTTCGTTTGCTCCTCCTGGCCGAGGACCAGCGGATAGGGTGGTTATGGCCCATTCGCTGACAGCTCTAGTCCTGAAAATTGTGCCGTGTGGCAGGAAACGTCCTGGCTGTTGTGCTGGCCCCTCGCCAAGCGGTGTTGGGCTATTTCAGTGCCAGGGCAGGAAGACTGCGAGCCCGGCGGGGGTCAAAGGGCGACAAGCGGGCTGTCTCTGTCAGCCTGGGGACCCACAGCCGGCCCCCTTCCCCACGAACACACAGCTCATATCCGACGTCTGTGTTTCTGCAGACTCGGGCCAGCGAGGGGACTTTTACTTTTAGGAATTCATCGCAGCCCGTGATTATACGGGCCTCTCCTTAAGGAATCGGGATCCACCGCGCTGAGGGAGCTGGTGCTGAAAGCAGGTTCGCGCGCGCATGCAATTGCTCAACACTTTATTGAACGCGGGGCAGATGCGGGGCGCCGAGGCGGAAGCCCGGGTGGGGGAAGGCTGCCCCGCGGCCCCGTCTCCCGGGGGGCTAACCCATGTTCTGCCGGTTGCCATAACCCCTGGGGTGGGTGTCCTTCCAGTCATCCCACTCCCGAGCCCGCTGGAGTGTTTCCTCGTCCTCCTCGTCCTCCTTGATGTCCGGCTCTTCCTGTCGCCGAGCTGCTTTTCTGACCTCTGCCCAGGTAGCAAAAGAAGACAACAGACGTGAGAACCCGAGGGACAGTCGCGTACAGTGAGCACAGGGAACACGGCCACGGCGGGAACAGTGCTCACGCACGGAGCGGGGACATGGCCAACGCCACGGAGGATGGCTGCTCCGGGCGCTTTTCGTAAGAAGCAAAACCAGAAAAGTGGCCCCTCAGGATGGATTCAATTTGGGGAAAGACCTAACTCATGCTAGAGTGGCCAGCACCCCCGCCCCAACCACCAAGAAAACCCCAGCACACCAAAACACCCAAGTAGAAAGTATTTCTGAGTTTATAGTTTATGACGTGCCAGGGACTGGGGACTGCGGGCGACTTTCTCTCCAGCCATGTCCCATTACGGTTACACATTGCAGGTGATGTATAAAACTGGACACCACAGGGCAGTCGAACCTACTAGAAAAGACTACCCGCGTAATCGCGCACATGCTCGGAACAGGGTCTGAGGTCCAAATGGCACTAGTCCGGTGCGGTGGCGTGCACCCGAAAGAAACTGAACCAACTGCTGGATCTCTTCTGCATTTTCTCTTTCCCAAGGTGAAGGAGCATTTCCTGGGGGCCCTGAGGTGCCCACAGGAAAGTCTATTACTAAGGCACGGAATGAAGTGTAGGGACCTGCCTGCTCCCAGCACGTTAGGAGTCTGCTCTTCTTTTCAAAAGGTGCTTTTATTATAAAAATAAAGGCTGCTGGGAATCGCACGCACCCCCCTCCACCCTTTATAGCCTCCGCCTGGGTCAACAAATGGACCACTTGTGCCTGTCCCAAAACCTCCTCCCTGAGCGTCTTCCAAATCACAGTCCCTCTGGCCCACAGGGGACCCTGCACCACATTTTGTACTAGAACTTCCTGGAGTTTCTAAAGCTTCGTGACCTGTGTGCCAACCCAGACACCAGCTGTCCATCTGTACGGTCACGTCTTAATGACTTTAAGTACACCTGTGTAACCATCGCCAGCATCCCATTAACGGTTGTCTGCCACCCCCCAAAGATCCCCTGTGTCCATTTACAGTCAGTCCCCGTTCCCTCCGTCCCCAGCCCCTGGCAACCACTAATCGGCCTTCTTTCTCAACGAAGCTGCCTCTTCTGGACGTTTCACGGAAACGGAATCCAGCACTGTCGTCTTTTGTGTCTGACTTTTCATTTAGCGTGACGTTTTGGACATTAGTCTTGCCCACTTAAAATATGGTGATATCTTTCTAATCTGTAGGTCTGTCTTCCATCCCGTTCCTCACAGCCTGTCTCTTGGGGGAGCTGGGGCACTTGCACTGCAGTTTCCCCGAATCTGGATTTTGCTGACTGCACGTGGCTCGGTCTGAGTCTGGGCTGACCCCGTCGGCGCGGCTGTAGGTGCTGCTGTGTTCCCTCATCGGGTGGCACGTAAGGTTGATGTCTCTTGTGTTGTGATGTTAACAGCTGTGGATGCTCAACGCCTCGATTCATGAATTTTCTGGGGCTTTCAGAAAGGTGATACTCTTCTTTTCGCTTTTACGAACTAGAATGCTTTTCTAAAGAGAGGCCTCCCCTCACCTACTGCTACTTAGTGACCCGGGAGAACTGAAGACAAATGCTCGACTCCCTTACTTTACCGCTTTCCAAGATAATAAGTTGGTTCCTTATCCTCTGAAATTGAACAGTTTTTGTTTTTAAATATAATTATGAACTCGTGAAATTAAACAGTTGATGGGGTTCGACCAATTGCAATGATTTCTCAAAACAGAAACTTTAAAATTTTGGAAGTCTTAGATTCACAGGAAAATTGAGACGACAGTGCAGAGTCCTTACGCATCCGTCCCTACCCTGTCCTGTGGGCCTCTTCCGTTACTATGGTTTGTGTCATGACTGAGGAACCGACAGTGACACTTTATTCACATTTCCTTAGGTTTTACCTAATGTCCTTTTTCGGTTTCAGGATTCCATTCACGACACCACATGACATTCGGTCATCGTGCCTCCTTGTCTCCTCTTGGCTGTGACGATTGCTCACTTTCCTCGTTTTTGATGACCTGGACAGTTTTGTTCTGAAACCGGACTGCCACGCTTCGTAGTGAACACCTGCTTGTTGTTCTGGAATTCTCCTGTGCGTCAGATCTTTGACACGGTCTGTCAACGCTTTCTGCCAATCGCTAGTTGATCCTGTGGCTCTGGACCATTTGCCTGTTTTTATCTTGAGGTGCATGGGAATACACTGTCGCCCAGTTTCGTTGTAAATATTGCCCATGACTTTTCTCTTTTGCTGTTAAAGTATAACATACATGTGGAAAAAAGCCATAGTACAGCTCAGGGCATTTTCACATCTGAACACGTCTATGAAAGCGGTCCCCAGATCAAGATGTAAAACACAACGAACTCCTCAGAAGCGGCCCCCAACCCCAGTAAAGGCGAACATCATACAGGCTTTTAACCAGCAAATACTCGTTTCACTTGTATTTGGACTCCATACGAATGGTCTCATAGAGTATATACTCTTTTGTGTCTGGCTTTTCTCATTCAGCATTATGTTTATAAAATTCAGCTGTATTTGGCACTTTTAGCTGAAGAACTGTAGTTCAGCCTTTTTGCTAAATAGGATTTCGTTGTGTGAATATCCCCAAATGCGTTTACTCATTCTATTGGGTGCGCGGTTTGCGGCGTGTCCAGTCTGCGGTATTACAGATGCTGCTGCTAGGAATCCTGTGTCGGCCTTTCGTGGACGTAGAGGGAAATGACCAGGTCGCGGGGTGTGCACGCGCTCACCTTTCGTGTGTCATTATCACCACCATGCCCCTAGATTCTCCATTTTTATCGTTTCCTCTCTTCTGTGGACTTTGGGCTTCTGTTTTTGTTTTTGTTTTCCTCGGCTTCTTAAGTAGATTTCATCTTTTTTTTTTTTTTTCTAATATAAGTACCGAGAGTTATACATTTCCCTGTCAGCCCTGCTTTGGTTGTACCCCCGTGAATTCTGATATTGTATTTTTATTGTCTTTCGGTTAAAAATATTTTCTCATTTTCCTTGCGATTGCTGCGTCTTTGACCCATGGGTTATTTAGAAGTATGTTGTTTGATTTAAAAAAAAAAATATTTGGGGATTTCCTAGGTATGTTGTTACGGATTGGTAATTTCATTCCACTGTGCTTAGAGGACACATTCGGTGTGACTTTAAACTTTGAAAATTTACTGAGACTCCTTTCATGGCCCAGAATATGGTCTCTCTTCGTGAATCTGCCGTGTGAGGTTGAAGAAAAGTGGATTTTGCAGTTGTTGCACGTACTGTTCTATGTCAAGCAGCTTCAGGTGGTTGCTAGTGTCGTCCAGGTGTTCGTGTCCTTCCTGGCTTTCTGTGTCATAATTCTATCCAGTACTGAAAGAAAAGTACTAAAATCAAGTATGATCGCAGGGCTGTCCATTTCTGCATTTAACTGTGCCAATTGTTTTCCTTCGTGTACTTTGAGGCTCGTTATTAGGCGCGAACAGGTTTACGATTGCTGTCTTCCTGATAAATTGCCTTTTATTAGTAAAAAATGCCCTTTTTATGTCCAGTGACACCTTTTGTCTGAAGTCTACATGATATCACCATAGCCGCTGCTTGCTTACGCTTACTGTTAGCACAGTATACCTTTCTCAACTTTTTGACTATCGATCAGTCTGTTGCCTTTATGATTAAAATGCATCTTCTACAGACAGCACGCAGTTGAGTCTGATCATCTCTGGTTTCTAGTTTGGAAGTTTACTGCACTTATGTCTGAAGTCATTCCTGGTGTGGCTGGACTGGGCCCCAGCGCTCTGCTGCTGGTTTTCTGTTCACCTGTTCTTGCTTCCTCTGCTCCTTCTTTCTTGCCTCCTTCCTAATTTCCCGACTGATGGTCGAGTTTTGTCTCCTTGCATTATTTTTTAAAAATATTTTTAGAGCAGCTTTACGTTCCCAGCAAAATTGAATGGAGAGTGTGCAGAGTTCCCATACACCCCCTGCCCCCCCACCATCGACGTCCCCCACCTGATGACGCATTTGTCATAACCAGTGAACCTATATGGACACATCGTCCTCACCCAAAGGCCCTGGTTGACATCAGGGTTCCCACTTGGTGGTGTACGTTCTACAGGTCTGGACCAATATCTAATGACGCGTGTCCACCATCAGTGTCAGACCGATTAGTTCCACTGCCCTGCAAACTCTCTGTGCTCCACATCTTCCTCCTCCCTTCTCCTCTGACCCCTGGCAGCCACGGATCCTCTCACTGTCTCCATAGTTTTGCCTTTTCCAGAATGTCATAGAGCTGGGTCATACAGTATGTAGCCTTCTGAGATTGGCTTCTTTCCCTTTGGAATATGCATTCAAGGTTCCTCCATGGCTTTTCAGGGCTCGAGAGCTCATTTCTTTTTAGCAACGGATCCTAGTCCACTGTCTGGATGGACCACACTTTGTTTCTCCACTCACCCACGGAGGACATCATGGGTGCTTCCGGGTTTTGGCAATTAGGAATGAAGCTGCTATACTCATTTGTGTGCAGGTTTTTGCACGGACTTTTCAACTCATCTGGGTAAGTGCCAAGGAGCACAACTGCTGGATCGTATGTTACGAGTACGTTTAGTTTTGTGGGAAACCGCCAAACTGTCTTCCAAAGTGGCTGTACCATTTTGCATTCCCACCAGCGAAGACTAAGAGTCCCTGTGGCTCCACATAATCACCGGCGATTGGTGGTGTCAGTGTAACTGGCCACCTCAGGTCTGTCTGTGCTTTTTCTGCTAATGCCATAGTACTTCCATCTTTCTAACGACCTCCTTCTCCACCTTCTCTCCCCCAGACACCTCTGCATATCTACCGTGATCTGATTACCAAGGTGGGCACCAAGATGACAGGAAGTCAAAGTACCCGCCCTCAAGAAGCTCCAGGTACCACTCCTTCCTCTATGTGCTGACTGCCCTCCAGTCTCTGTCTGCTTCTCATCGCTCTCCAGTGCCTTCAAGTATTTGCTGTTATAGTCTGTCCAGTCTGCCACTGTTATCTGCAGGAGGGGTGACCGGATACAAGCCGCTCTGCCCCTGCCAGAAGCGGAACTGCTACCCACGGATTTCTGGTGTTGCTATCTAGCTGCTCGGTCTGTTTTTATACCATGATATCTGGAGATTCAAAAACTACGCTGCCCCTCCGCCCCCGCCTTCCCAGAATCACCTGCTGTTTATTTTAATAATAAATGAAATAAAATCCTGCCTGGAATCTTTCTGCTGCTCCGAATCTTTGTCCAGGTTACTTCTGCTCCTAAAGGACCATAATACTTGGCCTGCATTTAAGCGCTAGGGAGAAAGGGGCCGGCAGCGTAGGTACCCCACCCCCCTCATACCTGCCGATGTCTTGGCTATCCCCTGATCTGGTAACACGCCAACTTTCTGATGCTGATCGTACCAGTCATGCACCGTCATGGTCGCCAGACTTGGATAGCCAGCTCCAAATACTCTGCAAGATCACAGTGCATTTAGAAAACTCAACATAAATAGCACTATTAAAAAGCCTCTTCTCTTCAGCGACAAAGCCTGTGTGTTTCATCCTTCCTCCCCTAACCAGCTGTCTTCTGAGTTGTGCAAATTCCTGCGAGGATGTGTAAAAAGAGGCATCCAGGAAGGGGCAGTGAAGTCAAGCGCTTTCAAGAGAAGATAAATAGCCCAGGATCACCTCCCAATAGGCAGTCCCAGAGGCCGATGTCCCACAGAGCACTGATCACACTGAAAGGGGTATTTATAGTTGGTCGGTCTAAAAGGCACACGGAGGAAGGACTTTCTCTGGCCACCCTACGCAAAAGCATCTCGAGAAGCCAGACAGGCGACTCTGTACTTTTGAGGCCTGTAGCTGTAGGCAACAGGAAAGAATTCTCCATTAGATTCCTTCTTTCTGTTTTCCGCTAATTAGCAAATTTGCTATTTTGGTTGCCTCTCTCTTGTCTTTTTAAGCTCAAGTCTGTGAGAGAAATGTCTGCTGAAGAAAGAAAGACTCAAGAGAGATCATAACAGCCCTTTGATGAACAGCCTCTCAGGTGAAGCCAAGCCCTTTTAACAATGCCCACACTGTCCCGCAAAAGCGAGGGGCCTGCAAAGGCAACCCCCTTTTTTGGTGCTACCTACTTGGCTTGGGCCGCATTCCGAGTGAGAATGAAGGATTTCATTGGAGGCCTGTCCTGACGAGATGAGGAAGAAGGTACTGCCTAAAGAGAAAATGAACGTCAGAAGTGCGTTTGCCTTTGGCCCACCCCACTACGCAGGCTGTTCAGGCTTCCGGTGCCCGAAAAGCCCCGGGTTCAA
>NW_006433948.1:2350351-2356103 GCF_000325575.1 Pteropus alecto | reverse complement strand
CAGCGGCAGGATACTGATGCTGGAGGTTGTGTGGCTCTTCTGAGGATGCCCGAGAACCTTGCTGAAGAGAGAGGAAGCAGAAGCCCTCCCAGGACTCATGTCACTGTGACTAAAGAACTACTTGGCTTTAAAATCCTCCCCTCCAAAGCAGGTTCCAAAGCCTTCTTCCATGTTCCATCGAAACCCCCTGAGCCAATTTGGGGCCCCTCTCCTCAGCCTGGCCTGCAGTGCTGAAGTTGAATTAAGAGCCTTCTTCTATACCCCGTTCCTAAATTATGCTATTAGTCGAGAACCCCCTGAGGTACGTCCGAAGTGGTATTCTCAAATGCGAGGGGGAGACACTGGGTTCAGAGTTTTCACACACAGTCGCGAACAAATGTTTCAAGGAGCCTTGGCTGTCCAGGGGCACAATGTAACATGAAACGGTCTGCTCGAAAAGGTGTTCGTTAGGTTCTGGGGCCATCTCAGCAATGTCACCACACGAGAGGGCATTAAAAAACAACGGCAGTGACAAAGAAAGGGGCAGGGGAGGACCCAGAAGAGTCCAGCCTCGCCACGTGTGAAAACCGCTCATGCAGAGAGCTCAAGCGGCCACGGGGCCTTCGAACGCTAACGTTCAGTCTTTTACTTTGGACACGGGGCACCGGGCTGATGCTACCCAGAAGAGGCGACATCACCTGGGCTCATTAGTGCAAACTGAATCACGGGGCAGAACACTAATGAGCCCAGACTTCTGGGTTATGACCCGTGGACAGCCAGAGCTGTGTACCCCGGGTTTCCTCTACCGGCACGCCCCCCGTGTGTGCACGCGGCTGTCCTTGCTGTGTGTCATACCTGGGTGACCTAAAGGTGCCCAGAGTGCATCGTGCTGTAAGCCTGACTTCGGGCTGCTCCCCCCGCCTGCACACATCTGCCTCTCGTTCCGTCTTCTCCCTACGCGCTCCTCTCTCCCGCCCCATGTCACAAAATCCCAAACGGCTGCAGGCGTGGCTCCGGGTGGCAGGCGCCGGGGCCCACGCGGCCTGCTAGACAGAGCACCACCCCAGCGTGCCTGCAGCCTGCCTCGCTGGTCTCCATGGGAACGGGGGTCTCCTGGATGCCCGGCAGCACCTTGAATTCGACGACTCTCCTGCGGACCCCGCCAGGCGGTGCGGCAGCAGGCTTACCTCCCTTGGCGAGTCCTTCTCGCGCAGGATCTTCATCTCTTGGTCGATGCTCTCGATCTCCTCTAGGCTGACACCGACCCACCTTCGCAGGAGAAGCAGGTAGTACTCACGCATTTGGTCGTCGTCTGCCTGGCCGCTTTCCACGGCGGCCTTCTGGGCGGCCAGCCTCCGCTCCACCTCCTTCCTCTGCTTGTACCTGTTCCACAGAAACGCGTCCCCCGTGAACTCAGATGTTCCTTCGAACGGTCGCGATAAGGTTTGCACTCTGTAAGTGACCGGTCAGCATGCCAATTTCCGCCTTGGCGAAAATACACATTCTGGACCTGAGAACATGCCACCGAGGCCATTCTCTCAAGGCGACGAGGCAAGGATGGGATCGACAGGGGCTGACAAATACATTCCGAAGCCAGAAAAATATAGAAATAACCTGGTCTGAGCAAGGCCTCAGCGGTTTTATTCCATCAACGTTCACTAGGCTGGGCGCTCAGTGTCGCACCATGGCCGTTTGGGAATTGCAGTTTCAGAGAATCACAGAATCTTAGGGGTCAGTGACCTGCCACTAATGCAGGAATTCCTTGTGAAACGACCTGAAAAATAATCAGGTCTTCTGCTGGGCAAAACGCTCCCGGCTCTCTGAGTCATTCCGCTCTCAGACTCACGAGCGCCCTGCCTGCCCTTGGCAGGACGCATTCTATTATCCATCATTCACTCAACAAATGTTTACTGAGTACCTAGTGTGTCACAGGCACTGTTCTCAGTGCTGGCGACACCGCTGTGTATACAACAATGTCCCTGTTCTCCTGAAGCTTTCATTCTAGTGGGAGCGGACGCAACGGAACAGATGAGGCGGCAGATGGTGATCAGTGCTGGCAAGACGCAAACAGCAAGGTCAAGTGCACGGACTGGCGGCGTGCGGTGAAGAACGATGGGAAAGAGGTCAGACAGGTAGCCAGGGCCTAAATTTGTAGAAGGCTAGAGGGAACAAGACCCAATATAGCAAATGCCATATTCCGAGTGACATGGAAAAGCCGCTGGAGGCTGGACTAGAATACAGGACAGGAATAGTGACACGAACACGTTTTTTTATATGGGCCACTCCAGCTGCTCTGTGTGGCCTGTGGGGGCTGGGAAGCACAGGTGGAAGCGCAGGTGACCGCAATCCAGAGGAGACAAGTGACTTGAAACGGGGACGTGGTGACGGATGGACGTATTTAAAATCTACAAGACAGGATTTGCCAGTTTGATGAACGCAAAGGTTCAAGAGAAAGAGAGTCAAGGGGAATGTCCACGGTCCCCAAGTGTCCCGCAGTAGCGCTGCCTGACCGCCCGCTCCAGGCCTTTGCAATCAGATGCCTGGCCACCTAACTAGCTGTGGAACTTTGAACAAGTCAATTGTCAGAGCCCATTTCCTTATCTTTAAAGTGGGGTAGCATTTGCTTTGTGGGGTTGTTAAGAGGGTCAAAGGGAGCATTGAAAGTGCTTTGTAAGCAGCAGTATAATACAAATATTGATAGCCGATAAGAAAATTAAGGCCGGGGGGCTAGATGATGCCTCGCCAATAAAGTGGTAGAAATTGGATTGGTCGCCCCAGGTCAGACTCCAAAATCCAGGCCTTTTCTGCTCCCCCACATCGCTCCCATCTTTCTAGTGAGTATTCCGTCTGCCCCGCCCCCCCCTCCAAGACACCTCGAGTAGCTACTGTGAGCCCGTGTCTGGACTGGGCACCAAGGATGCAGTAACACAGTCGGATACGAAGGATGCAACTGGTCAAGGTCCCTGACCTTCAGGAATTCCAGCTCTAGAGAATAACGCAGCTATGAGCGGCACAAAATAGTATGACAGCACCTGGGGGGGGGACAGGCAGAAGCCTCTGCGGGACACGACTTCTGCTGCCCCTTCTCCGCAGGCTCCTATAAGCACTTCTTCCTGTACCCTGTCGCGTCTCTTACCTCTGACTGTTCCTTCCTTCCCCGCCCTCCTCCCTTAACTTGCCCCCCAAAGGTTTTATCCTTGGCTGTTTTCTTTCTACCCATTCTTCCATGGCCAACTATCCACACCCAGCAGAGCTCCTAAATTTTTAGCGCTAGCCACAAAACTGTCTCCCAAGTTTTAGTTACACATCTCCATCTGTCTATGGGCCTGGCTATCCAGTTGTCATTTGGTGAACTAAATTCAGTAAATCTAAAATGAGACTCATTACTTACCTAGCTTCTACTTCTCTACTAGTCACTCGCTAGCCTCTAAGCGTACGTTACTATTCTTTATAGCCCTCACCACCTAAAATTACAGCATTATTTACTATCTTACTGCCTGTCTCCTCGCCAAAATAAAAGCTCCATGAGAGCATAGACTTAATCTGGCTCTCCATGACCTAGCACAGTTCCTGGCACACAGGAAAGGCTCCATAAACATCTGTCGAGCGAACGAATCCATTTGCAGCTTTTCAGATCAGGCCTCTCCCGACTTTCATGCTACCAGATACGTCTACGTGGATGTCTCCTAGGCACCTCACAAAGGCGCCAAGCCTCGGTCCCAAAGTCATGCTCTCCCCGACTCAGATATAATCTTACTCCTCCATTCCCCATCTTAGCGACTTCCGCCGCCGCCCAGCTGAGTCAGGAACATGGCCATCTCCTTTGCTCCTCCCTGATACCCCAGCTCCCACAAGCAATTGATCACCAGGTTTTCTGCAGAGTCAACCCTCCTAAATAAACATATCCCCCCATCCCTCTGCCACTGACAGAGTGAGGCCTCATCACTTCTGTGACTGAATGGGATCTAATCCTGTCCTCCACATTGCTTCCTAACTGCCAAAGGATGCTAGTTAAATGCAACATGACAGTGTTGCTCTTTGTGAAAAAGGAACACTCCAGTGGACCACAATCATCAGCTGAATTTTGAGCTCTTTAGCACGGCCTAACAGTAAAATTTATAAAATATTTACTGAGTGCCAGATACTGTGCTTAGCTGTACTATATGCTTTATCTTATTCATGCCTAACCCTGAGATAATTACCATTACTTAGATTTCACTTATGAGTAAACCTGAGGCTAGACAGATTAAATAAGTTATGCAAAGCGCAACGGCTTATAATCAAAGCCGCCTCTCAAACCCAGCTCTGACTCCACAACCTACATCGGCCACAAAGCTGTGGCAGCAGCTGACTCTAGTGCTTCCTGACTCGGACACTGTGCTATGCTTTTTCTGTGTCAGAAAGGACCTATTATCCAATTTTACAGCTGGGGAAATGAAGGCAACGAGAGATGAAGCGACTCCACCAAAGTCAGAGTCACTGAATGGTAGAGCTGGGACGCAAACCCCTCCCGCCGTGTCAGCGACGAGGCTGTGCCTCCGCCTTTCTGACAGCGCAGCCTGTCCCCCAGGTCTGAACGCTATGACAGTCTTCAGCATCATGATGCCACCTCTTTGCGTTCGAACATCACCCGATCGCCTACAGCTATTCCGCAGCCCAGCACAGCTGTGCAACGCCCTGTCCCTCACTGATGCTACGCTCGCTGCTGGCTAATGCTCTCCCTTCCTCTTCGAGATTATATTCCTATTCATCCTTACACAAGTCATCACAGGAGTCACCTGTTCTAGGGAGCCTTCTCTTCTCTCCTGCTCCCTCTTCGGATAGGTGCCTCTTCCGTCTGTCCTCACGGTACTTTGTACATCTTTCGATCACAGCATTTTGTACTGATACCGTTTCTGTGCCCCCGGCGTCTAGCGCAGCTCCTAGGCACGTTCATTAACCGTTTCCTTAAACTAAACTGAGAATAAGCAAGTTGTTCGCGGTCACGCGGTACAGCTGTGACAGGACGTTACCCGTTTGATCCAGTACTGGGACAGCGGAGATTCTCAATCAAAGGACCGTAAATGGGCTATCGCTACAAGATTCTGCGCCCTTCAGCCATTTGCCTGCTGTGCCATATGACAGCTGTGATGTGGGATGGGGAGACACTTTGCTCCGCATTGTAAGGTAGTAGGGGGTCTGACCATTAGGGATGATCATCTCGACAAAGGGAGAGGCTTCTCGAAAAACTCAGGAGGGCTTGCTCTCACCAGGGGCTATGCTCATTAAGAACCAAAAGAGTGACTCAGAGCACTGTCCCCACCCTCCCCCAACAAAAAGCAAACATGCACCCGCCACCCCGATGCCCTGCCATTCACTGGACGGTGTTGAAATGACAGCTTTTGACCCACCTCTCTATTTTAGCCTGTCTCTGAGCTGCCATAGCAAAGAGGTTAGGATAGGCCACGGAGGAACTTTCGGCAGTGTTACTTTCGGCAGTGTTACTTCCAGCGGACTCGTCCTTGGGTTTGGGCAGCTCAAACTCCGCCACGCGATAGTGCTGGCACTGAGTTAAGTACTTTAAAAAGTGTTCTCGCGCCCGCTGCAGATGATCCAGACGCTTGCTGGGGTTCACTTGCTTCATGGCGAGCGCTCCCTGAAACGCTGGCAACATCAGGTACTTCAGGTCACTGGAAGCGATCTCCTCCAAATCTTCGTTTCGGCTGCGGGGAGCGGAGGGGACGCGGGTGAAGACCGGCCGGGCGTGCGCACCGCGGCCCTCGGGTGCGCAGGG
>NW_006433948.1:2331190-2349890 GCF_000325575.1 Pteropus alecto | reverse complement strand
ACCATCATCATCATCATCACCTGGGAGCTTGTTACAAATTCACAGTCTCAGGCCCCATCCCAGACCCACTGAATCAGAAAGAGAAAGGGTGTTTAACAAGATGTCCAGGTGATTTGTATGCACATTAAAGCTTGACATGCACTGCTCTACATAACAGTGTAAGAATTCTTTTACTCAGAAAAAAACCCTCAATGTTTAGACAGGAAAATCAAAATAGTTTCCATAGTAGTCCATGAATAGAATTATTCTACCTTGGGGTCAATTCCAGAAAACAAGGTGATGGCTAAATGCATATCCAATAATCAACAGTTTGATTGGTTTCTTTTTAGCAACAAAAATCTCCTTTTACTATAAATGGAAAATAAAACTACCTAACAGATTATCAACTAATTATTGCATAAATGTGTATATGTGCCATTGCTGTGTGGGTTTTCTGTGTTAGTGTACTAAATTCTGCTGTAGTGTTAGATAGGCCACAGGTAGCATAGGATTAATTTACACAGTAACAATGTCATCTGAAAAGTCACACATTAAAATTGAGGAGCTAGACTTAAACCTTCATCTTCCTAAGATTCCTAAGATAATTAAATATCTCAGACTTTAAGTGTTCTGTGGGGAACACTCACACTTTCTCTCTTTCTCACACACACACACACACACACACACACACTCACGCGCGCTTTCCTTCCTCGTCGCTTCCTCGCTGACGCCTGCTTGATCCCCTCCCCCCGCCAGGTCACAGAATATCTTCATTGTCTGTGCATCCGCATCAGAGTCCCTACGACCTCGAGTCACCGTGAGGGATTTACACATCCTCCCATCCCCCTTACCCGAAGGGAGTCCGATTACTTTGTTCGCCCCTCTGGCCAGGCTGGCCCAGTGCCTGCGACTTCTCAGGTGCTCACTGTCATTATAGGAGTAGAAAAGCAAGCGATGGCTTTGGGAAGCAGCCCAGTGATGCATAACTGTCGGTGTTCAGTATGTAGCCACTGGCCACATGGGGCTACTGAGCACTCGAACGTGGCTACTTTGAATGGACACGAGGTCGAAATGTGAAACAGATCAGGTTTTGACAACTTACTACGAGAAAAAGGATATAAAATAGCTCAATAATTCTTACACTGACTACATTGCTGAAATGCAAATATTTTCTATAGATCGCGTTAAATATATCATTAAAAATGATTCCAGTTGCATCTTCACTTTTTTAGTATGCCTGCTAGAAAACTTGACATATCCGGCTGACATTTTTGGCTCACATATTTCTACTGGACAGTGCCGATGTAAAAATATAATTCCAGAACCTTCAAAGAAGGCTCGTCATTGCTTTGAATAAATCGATATAAATATATACTGATTACCTTAGGACACACTCCGAGCTGTCCTAGGAGATTTCAGTAGAATGCATGCTGCCTGCCCTAGAAAATAAGCTTTCAAACTAAATATATTTTAAACTAACTATAGTTGAGAAGAAAATTTTTTTTTATGTAAAAACAACTACAGGGCAATAAAGAACAGCTATATAACTCGGGGGTATGTTGTATTGCCCAAGCTGTTGGAAAGCTAAGAAATGACAAGTCATTCTCTGCTAGTTCACAAACCTTCATAGACATGACATTCATAATAGACTTTCAGACTTCGAAGGCGACCGCAAAAATCAGGAAAAACTGACACCACAAAAGCGACTCGCCCAACCAGTTGTGGCAAAGCCAGAGTCTTCTAAATTCGGGTGTTTTTTACTCCATCAACCTCAAATTGAGCAGGATTTTAAAAGACACATAGGATCTTTTATGTGGCACAGAATGAAGCCCTGAGCTAAAACAGGGCTTCGCAGGAGGCTGAGCAGAGCAGGGTTTAAATGTAGGCTGGAAAAGCTTCCCAGATGATTCTAATAAACTTCCCCTTGCGACATCACACTTCAGAAGCTGAGGAGGAACTGAGGCTCTGGCGAACCATCCATGATGTGATTGGTCTGGCACCTACTCCAATAAACTCAACTTTCAGGGTCATCTTTGGCCAGGAATACAAAGGAGCAAGATAATACTTGTGCAAGAGACTTGGAAATTCAGTGATTGTGGGACTAAAGAGAATTTGTTCCCATGCATTTACTTGGACTGAGACGTAGCTTTACGGTTGCCTAAGAGAAAAAATAAACTGCAGAGTTTGAATTTGGTCTTGAACTTTGTAAACCATTTTTCTATGGCTTTCAAAATGACAGTCTTTATGGGAGTTGCCAATTACTTTCAGAGTGTATATTATACATTTGAATGGTCATTTGAATTATTGCATCGCATCTTATTTTGAGATGATACCAAGATTAAAAAGTGATTAGAAAAAAGTAATGATTAAAATAAGTCTTTTATTGTGTTTCTGCGTGCAAACTCTTTATCCCATTAAATCTCAGTTGTGTATAGAAGATTTTAATGAAATCTTAGCTTAGAGAAACTAGGAAGGCCCTTAGAAATCTTGGAAGTATAATAGTACTTAAGCTTTATGTAGTAGCAGAACTCTTTTTCCAAACCAAATTCTACTTTCTACAAGGGCTCCTGTGTTGGAAGTGGATACACAGAAGCCTGCCAACTCGGCCCATCTTTTCCCTGCTTAGTGGCACCGTAGACACCAAGACATCTCTGAGAGACTCAAGGGCTCTAAGTAACAGTATAAAAAGCGCTAATCTAGCACAGCTCCTTCATTTAGCAGTTGAGGAAACCGAGACCTTGAGAAGTTGGGTGACCTGCCCAAGGTCACACAGCTAAGATTAACTGGGCAATGGTATAGAGTGAGTTGGGATGGAGAGAAACTAGACTTCAGGAGAATAGTGAAAGCATTTTAAGTAATCTATTAGAACTAGAACTGACACGACCTTTCAAGTATTTCCTGATGTGATTCTAATAGAGATGATAGGTGTTCTTCTGACCCCTACCGATCTGAACACAGATTTGTTACTTTTGATAACATATGCTACTGATTCATGAGAGAAATGTTAAAGTAGACTGTTTCCTGCCTGTCTGAAGTGAGATGCTCGGCAGTTTAGACCTTTGGTCAGCTTTAGAGGGTCTAGCACTGTTTTCTTCTTGAGCGAGTAACATTCTGGTATTTACACCTGTAGTGCCATCGGTAGCACTGAATGAGATCGAATTGTGTGTAGTGTGAAGCCAAGAGCAGGCTGTAATTTACCGACATTTATTTGTGGAATAATTACTTAATCCTTAGTGTTCAAACGACCTTTACTAAGTATTTTCGATATCTGAATTTGCCTGACTAGTGTCAAGAAGTTCATTAGGCCATGAAAGGAAAAACTCTGATACGAGGAAGATGGCATTAAATGAAAGACTTCGATCTCTACTTCTATATCCAACTCTGACGAATGTGGCACGGCACTTAAAAATAACGCTGGAGACCTGGATTTGAGCCCTACGTCTGCTACTGAGGACCTGCGTGACTCTGCAGAAGTCCCTTCCTTCCCTCCTTCCACATCCGTTGAATGCTAGGTGCTGGGAATGAAAAGAACATGTCCCAGGGTTTGAGCCCTTAAGGAGCCCATAATTCAATGGAAGAAACAGGTAAATACACAATCGAGTAGTAAGTTTTGCTAAGAATGGAGGGAATAACTTTGGCACTGAGCGGACATTCTATTAAAGACCAAAGTCCATATCTGACTTATAAGATCCTTTTTGATCTGATACCGACACCCTTCCTCTGCCCTCCCCCCGCGGATCCTAAGCTCTACCTTTAGCAAACTCTCCTAGTTCTCTGAACCTGTCCTATTGTCTTGGGCCTTCAGGCATTTAGATGGGTTGTGCCTTCTGCTTGGACTGGACTGTCCTCTCCGTTGTCTGCCCGGCTAATTTCTATTAATTGCTTCTGACCTGACTCAAGGATCACATCCTCCAGGAAACATTTCTTGATCTTTCGCCTGCAGGTGAGGTGCCCTCCTCTTAGCTCTTAGAGCACTTTACTCATCTCCCTGTGACCCTACTGAACTATGCTTTTCTTTATCCACGACTGTCTATAAATAGACTGAGAGCTGCTTGAGATCAGGGAGAGTATCATATATGTCTTTGTTTACCTCAGCATAGCACCTGACACCTGTTAGGTAGGAACTCAGTGTTAAAAGAATACTGTTGCATAATAATAATAATTAATAATAATACCTAAACTTCTCTGAATGCTCACTTCCTGCCAGGTGACTATGCTAAGTACTTTATGTGCATTTTCTCAATTAATCCTCACAGCTGCCATAAGAAATAGGTGTTGCTATACCCTCGTTTTACAGATAAGAGAAGGCCTTTTTCGGTTGACTTGGGTTGACAGAACTGGGTGTTCTATTGACTTCTTGAATTCCAAGCTCCAGCTCATTCCTTAGACTTGGAAAATTCTCATCAACTATTTGTCCGAAAATGCTTTCTAATCCCTGCTCCTTTTCCTCCCCTTCGAAGATGCCTGTTATTCTTATGTTTCCTCTTCTGATGGTATCAGCTAGTTCTTGTATTTCTCTTTCATTATTTTTCATCCTTTGCTTTCTCTCTCCTTCCTTCTGATTCATTTCTAGATTTCTGTCTTCGATATCACTGATCCTTTCCTCCATTTGGTTGTGTTTTACAGATAAGAAATTGTGGATCACAGGTTAAAGTAACTGGCCCCACAGTCTTCCCTTATACTGGGATTTGAACCCAACTCCATTCAATCCAACTCTGAATCCAGAGCCTATGCTCGTAACCACTAAGCTGTACTACAAAAAAGGGGGAAATTGCAGACCTAGCGAAGAACAAAAGAGGAAAAAAACATGTAACGGACCTGTGCTAAAAAAGTAAAAAGAAGTTAAGACTGGATCGGTAGGCTGGCCTACATTATGGAGGATGTGCAGTTAGCCAGAAGGGTGTAGGCTGGATGTGACATAAGCAATAGGGAGGTATTTGGTTCGATTAAATATTTCTTGAGGACCTATTATGTGCCAGCCACTATGCTAGCTGCTGGGATATAAATATAGAGTCTTTGTTCCAAAGGCTCTAACGACTAGGTGAGGGAGAGAGACAACAAATGTTATGGTGTTACAGGGAGGGTATGATGGAAATACTCAGGAAGGGAGCCTCTCCGGCAGGTTTATAGAAGTCCTCTCAAAGGAGATGATGCGAAACTGAGTCATGAATGGTGATAGCGTATGTAGGGAACTTGAAGCTCTTCGATATTATTGGAAGTTAGAGTTGGAGGCAACAAGATGTAGGTGATTAATTCATTCAACGTGTATTTATTGAATGCCTGCTATGTGCGAGACACTGTTCTAGGCACTAGAGTGAATGAGACGGACACAAGTTTTGCCCTCATGGATCATGAAAGGCAAGCAGGGCCTACCGCATGCCCATTTGTGTAGCAATTACTTCCGAAGAACTTCGATAAACAATGTCTTAACTGCGCCCCCTGGTAGCCCTGAGAGGGATTATACGGTGAGTCCTCACTTAATATTGTCGATAGGTTCTGCAATTCTAAGCCAAACTACATATAATAAAACCTATTTTACCATAGGCTAGTTGATATAAACAAAAGTTAAATTCTTATGGCACCTCATCAAGATCATAAGGAAACGGGACAACACTGAAGAAAACCACATTCTTCAAGGACCGGCTGTGGTAGACATGCTGGCCCAGCCTTTCCCAAAGTGTGGAGGCGTGCTGGTGACATGAGAGATGAATTCAGGCGGTAGGTGGAGGGACATTTAAATTGGTCTAAGCGAACTCCTAGCATCAGAGATAGAAAGCTTCACCTCCCACTGTTCCCTAGATGACTCCACCCTCCCCTACCTCTCACCATGGGGATCACTGGCTTCATGTCTCCCATTCCTCTATCTCCACCCCTGGGTGCACCTCAGAGAGCCCCCTTCCCATCACCATGGAAAGAACTCCACGCCCCCCAAGCTTTCTTCCAAATCATATCCTGCTTCTCAAGCTGTCACCATAGAAACTGAAAGTCTCGTCCCCCTCCCCAGTCATTTCCATGGTGACCCTCAGCCCTACCGTAGCGTAACACCAGGATCAATCTCTACTCGAAGTCTAGAACTCAGGGAGAGCTGGAAGGAAAGTGAGGGTGACCCCACGCTGTGGCTGCAGTCTGTCTCTCTGTCTCTGTCCCTCTTGGCTTTGAAGGCATGGCGACCCCTCTGTCAACAAAGGGGAAACTACAGTTTATAGATTACCAATTATGTGCCAGGCACTGGGCTAGGTAGTTTGCATACTTGAACTCATAACTAGCCATTTTACAGAGTTTAAAGAACAGAGGCTCACAGAGATGAAGGCACTTGGTCTTGATTCCCCTGCCGAGCCCCTTATCATCCTCACTGAACCTGGGAACCAAGAGAATTCTATTTCTACTATTCTCCTTTGCTGTATGACTTTGGACAAATAGCCTCCTGTCTCTGAGTCTCCTTTTTTCCATCTGTAAAATAAAGTGTTGGACTAATTGTCACCCTGCATGTCCGTCTCATTCACTCTACTGCCTAATGTCAGATTATAAGTGGTTCTGATCTTCTCACTGAGGAACTGATTTTTCAGGTAAGAATGCTAGCATAAATTTGTTAAGGTTTTTTTTTGGTTGTTATTAAGTGACACAGTGGGGGGTATCTAAATTTTGTCCCTTCAAACTGTTGATCACATACTCTAAGTTTATTGTTTATTATAATTTTATGTTTTACATACAAGTCTGTGATCCATTTTGAGTTCACTTTTGTATAAGATGTCAGGTTTAGGGCAAGCTTTGTTTGTTCGTTCATTCATTCATTCATTCATTCATTCATTTGTTTGGTTGTTCGACTGCTCCAGCATAATTTGTTGGAAAGACTATCTTTCTTCCATTGAATCATTTTGTACCTTTGTCCAAACTCAATTGGACGGATTTGTATAGGTCTATTTCTGGGTTCTATTTGGTGTTCTACTGGTCTATGTGTCTATCCTTATTACTGCTGCAGAGTATAGACTTTTGAGACAGAATGCCTACTGCCACTTGCTAGCTTGGGTGATCCTGGGCAAGTTATCCTCCCAAGGCTTCCTAGCTCACTCGGTGCATAAAATAGGTCTTCAGAGCCCCACATGATGTGATCCCTGCCTACTACTCTGTGCTTATCTCCTATTACTCCTCCCCTTATTCACTCTGCTTCAGCTACATGGGCTTCCTGACTGCTCCTCAATCATACCACATATGCTCCCGCCTTAAGGTCTTTCCTGGCAGTTTTCTTTTCCCGGGACCGTCCTCCCACAGACATCTTCCCGGCTACCTCCCTTACCTCCTTTAAGTCTTCCCAAATTTTGCCTTCTCAGTGAGGCTTTATTTAAAATGGCATATTTTAAATGGCAAAGTCTCCACCTCTCCCCTTTCCCAGCTTTTTCTCTATAACATCCATCACCACCTAACACATAATGTCATATATTTATTTTTTTCTGTCTCCCACCACTAGAATATAAGCGCAATGACAGCACACATTTTTGGGTTTTTCACTGCTGCATTCCCAATGCCTAGACTGTACCTGGTACGATACACCTTTGTTGAATAAATGAAGAAATGAATGGATAGATGGATGGATGAATGAGTGAATGAATGAGCCAAGACCCAGCTCACTTGAGCAGCTTTTATGCCCCTTGGCTTGTGCCAAGGCAGGACCCTAGCCCCATCCACTTGCCTCTCTAAGGCTGACCACCAGGTGGCAGTTGGAGCTTAAACTCTGGCCTCATTTGCTCCCCATCTGCTTTTTCCCTGCTGCCTGTCACTCTTGCCCAGGACTCTTTGACCTCTGTGTAGGCATGGCCAGATGATTTTGTGTGAACTGTTGAAGTAGGCAGTGTCAGTACCTGAACCTTTGCTTTGCTTTCTCCTTAGAAAGGTATGAGTTTCTTTCCTGCCCTACCCTGATCTGTCTCAGATGGAAGAAGCCACAGATATTTGCCATTGGGCTGTCCTAAGGCCACTGCATCCTCTAGGACATCAGGGCACATAGACCTAAAGAGATTTCATCTCTACTCTGCCCAGCTTCAGCAAGCCTCTCCCAGAGTTACTATACCCCTTAAACCAGTACAGACTAAGTACTTATGTACCAGGTTTAAAAGCCTTTCGAGTTGGCCTGGGGTTGGATCTCCACTGTATAGCTTATCAACCCTGTATCCTGGGTGATGTTGGGTAATTGACCTAGATTCTTTAAGCTTTAGTTTTCTGGGCTGTAAAATGGGGATAATAACGATACCAAACTCACAGGGTGATGTGAAGATTCAATGGGATAATGTGTATATATTAGCAGAGTGCCAGTTATAGAATAAGGCTCAACTGAAGAAAAGTCGGGAAAGGGGTGGGGATGAACAAGACCACTAATAACAACAACTGGCCAGGGAGTATGAGGAGGGTGCCGCGCAGTCGACTAGAAGGCTGGAGCCAAGAAAACATGGAAGATCAAGGAAACCTTCACAAAAGAGATCACATTTCAGTTGCAGCTTGCAGGACAGGTCAGATTCTGCCAGAAATTTGAGCTGGAAAGAGCATTCCAGGAATAAAGAATAGAATGTGAAACCAAGGGTCCTTATGACTTTGATTACATTTAGTTTTAACTCTTAGCTCTGGAAATCACACCCCCTCTTTTGCCCTTCAGAGACCCAGCCTTTCCCTGGGATAATCAGCATGCCCTGAGGCATCGGAAGACAGTGGCTGGGACCTGAGTAATGGTCACAGGGTAGGGACCTCTGGCAGGCTATAGATAAGATCTTGACCTAAGTTTTGTTCCAGCTCTTGAGCCCTAAGGTGAAACGAGCCCCTGGCTACTTTCCCATGAGACCAGACAGATAGACGCCAGAGCAGACCTCAGAACTGTCCCCAGACCTGAAGAAGTGATCCATTATCCTCACCTCACCTGAGGCCAATCAGCTCCCAGTGTGACCCTGAACCCCTAACTATGGTGACTTGTGATTCTGCCCCATAGAGTCTGTAACCTACACACCATCAGAGTTTGGGCATTTTGGTCATTAGCTTCCCATTCCCCTGGGTGGTGCCATCCATCAGTAAAATAGCCAATGTTTCTTCACTGCAATTCTCTGTGTTTAGTTTTTGGCTCTGCTAGCACTGGGTGGACAAACTCTTTCTGTTCCATAACAAATGTACAAATAAAGAGAAACACCTCTGTGGCCAATTAGTTAAGTATGACTGAAAAGCATGTTTTTGTTTTTGTTATTTTGTGTGCGTGTGTGTGTTTTTTTTTTTTTGTGTGTGTGTTTTTAGGAGGGAGTGACAAGATATAAAGACAGGTGAGCAGGGGCCAGATCACAACGGGCCTCTTGTGCCAGGTGAAAGAGACTGGACTTGATCTGGCTGGCAGTGGGGAGCCATCAAAGAGTTTAAAGCAAGAAAGTAGATGGATATAATTACTGGCTTAGAGGTCCAGATGGCTTGAAGGAGGGCAGAGACTGGAGGCAGGTGAGAGATGAGCTGGGTTTAAATTAAAGAAGGTGTAGTGGGGATGGAGACCAAGAGATGAAGGCCATGGATATTTTTTTTCACAGGGAGAAATCAGCAACCAAGTTTTCCTAAGAGCTTGTCTGAAAAAGGAAGGAGAGCTAGAGCCAGAGAAGTAAGTCATGGTATAGTTTTTTTTTTTTTAATATGGGTGAGATATGAGGCTCTTCTATTCCCCACAAGGCCTGGTACTAATTCTGTGAATGAGAGGAGGGAGGGGTACCCAGCACAATACCTGCCAAGTGGTAGGGCTTATACCAGATTCAGCCTGGATTCTATTCTCTGACTTCCCTCTCACCTTTGAGCCAGAGCCTCATGATACAGGGGCTGAGAGGCTGGGCAGTTGATTCAGAGCTTGGACTTCCCGTTCACTTATTGGGTTTCCTTATCCTAGCACCCAAGGATTGAGGGAAAGTTATAGGCCAGTTAGGGAAGATATCCCAGTTTGTTCATCTCCTGGCGCACGAAAGTGTTTTAAAAATCCTGTTATTTCTCCTCTATTTGCTTTTCACTTTCAAAGGCCTTCATCCCCCTGCCCACCTTTTCTACTCATCTTTTCCCCAGGGAGAATTGTTGGTTCTTGCTTTTCCCATCCTATATTGGCACTTTCTGTCCTGGCAACATGGCTTATTTAAAAGTACCCAAAGGTCCAGCCCAGGTTTATGGTTTGGAGGAATCTGAAAGAGCCTAACAGAACTCAGCCTGCTCCTGGCCTTGCTGTCTCTGCAGTTCATGAGCAGTAGTAGAAGTTCTGCCTCTCTGCCCCCAGGCTGCTCATTTGGCTTTCGTGGCACAGACTAGGGGGAAATATAGGAGCTTATGGCCGGTAGGAAAGGGACAGATGAATAATTATGGATGGTTATTTTGTGTTAAGTGCTTTATAGATGTCATTGTGTTCCATCTCTACAACTACCCTATGTGGGAGGTATTAGTATTGTTATTTTACAGATGAAGAAAGTGAGGCTCAGGAAAATTACAGAATTTGCCTAAGATTATTAGGCTAGTTAGTGGTGAGGTGAGGAATTGAACCCACGTGTTTTTATCTCAAAACCCATTTTTACCCAGTAAGTTATATTTGCGGGGCAGGGGGCGCGGAAGAACAGGAAGGGGTGGGGAGGAAAAGAATCTGCCTGGTTGACCCTTTTCCTAAGGGAAAGGGCTAAAAATAGGTTTCTCCCGTCGTGGGTGGGTACTCCATCTGCAAGAAAGAGTAATTAGGGATAGGCAGTAACTACCTAAGGAATCCGGAAATGGATTCATTGTTGCCTCTCCCTCCTGTCTTTGCCCCACTTGGTGAGCTCCTGGGGCACAGGGTGAACTGGCAGATTCAGGGCTGCTATCCCTTTGAAGGAGGCTTTTCCCTTCTCAGAATGTTTTGTTGTTCCAGCTTTAAAATGAGTGTTGTCAGAGAGTAATGCTCTGTAAGGTCTTTTCTAGCTCTAACATTCAAGGATTGTATTGTACTGTAGGATGGCCTGATTCATTCATGGTTAGAAACAAATTTCCTGTTGCCATAGAGAACAAGGGCTCCCTGATGTAGAAAAAAATATACTCGAGGACGCAAGATAAATAGTGGAAAGGGCATGGGGCTTGAGTCAGCCAGACTTGGGTTCAAATCCTGTACACTGGGCGGGTCACTTTGCCTCCTTAACTCTACCTAACTCTCCCAAGCTCACAGGATACCCTTTCTCTCCCCCACCCTGATAGCCAGGCTGCGTTTCTTGCTGGGGCCATGGCTTTCAAACTCTGTTTGCAGGACTCCCATGGAATATGACACAACTTTACCTCTCTCACAACCTACTAAAAGCCCTTGGTTGGGATGGTGCAACTGAGGCCAGACCAAGGCTTGGAACTTCAGGGAAAGCAGCCGTGAGTTCTGGCCTCAGAGGACCTCCACACCTTCACTAACTCAGCTCTCTCGTCCTGGCATCCAACGTCCTGGGCCATAACCATCTGGCTAATGACAGAGCAGTCCACTTCTTGTGTCACCTTCAGGTCTGAAACTCTCACTCGACTGCCTTGACAGTGACATGAATGCTTACTAGGTAGCCAGACTTAGCTCCTTGGAGAACCTAAAGCTCTCAGACAACCACATGGTTCACCTGGCCTGGGACACCTTCCTGGATCCTCATTGCTGTTGGACATCAACCTCAGCAACAACTACATTCTGGAAAATTTCTGGTTTGTCCCTGCTGTAGGAGCTCACCTTGGCCAGGAATTTTTCACAATATCTCTGACTTCAGCCTTCCCAACCTGTGACAGCTCCACTTGAGTCCCAATGACCTCTAGTTTTCTACAGCTGAGGAGCGGGATAGGGCATACTAGTTTCAGGTATCAGACCTGAGTCATAACTGGCTGAGTACTTTCCCACCTCTCCTCGCCCAATACCATCTCCTCTATCTTAACCTCTCTGACAACTCCCTGGTGTTTCTAGAATAAAATCCCCTATCCCCAGTTTAGAGGGGTGGCCAGTTCGTACCAAGAGGTGAATAAGTAGAATCTGACTGGGAGTGGCTGTGACGTAAAATCCAACCTGAATGGCATTATCTTGGAATATTCCACTTGACGTGACTAGGCAGCATTCTCAAGAGACTTCATTAGTAGGCTCCTGCCCTTCAACTCCTTGGGATGGCCTAGAACTATCACCAGAATGTGACTGCCCAGTGCCCCATGGCATCACCAGTCTCTACTTCTCCTTCTGCCCTTGACATCTTTGGTTCTCCACAGGATTATTATTCAATATTTTCCCAGCTGGTTCTTTGAGATTGTGCCCAGGCTGGAAGCTATGAACTTGGGGCACAAGTGGTTGCGCCTGTGTTGGAGGCCTAGTGCTATGGGGGAAGAGCCATTCAGAAGCACCCCTACTTCAAGCCCTTCAGGGATGCTTTCTAGTGAAGCATCTGGGCTTTCAAGGGAATAAGCCCAGCGTGTTACGTTCAGGAGTCTGCACCTGCCACTCTTTGCTCCCTAGATCACTCTGGCAACACGGGGCTGACTTCAACTGCAGAGGCCCACAAAGGCCTGCAGTTCTCCTCATAGAAGCTCTCTCTTTAGGGCACTGGGATGAAGGGCTCCCAGGCACGGCCTCCCTGCCTATATAAGCTCATTGCCTTGACTTCTCTCATGACAAGCCGAACAGCCTTGCCAAGGGCCTTGGATGTTCTTCTCTGTAGGTCTGGACCTTTACTACAAGAACTTGCAAGCCCTGAAGGGTGTGGCTCTTAGTTTGCCCAGTATGAGGCATGGAGGCCTTTGGGCTATGTGGACCTGCTTGGTAGTGACTGGCCTGTTGGTCATCTGCTGTAGTCTGACCACTCTACTGAGAAAGAGTCGTTGCTTGGCTCTTGGTATGCAGTTCTGCAGCAACAATATTAGCCCAAGACCTGAGTAGGAAACTGGGGCAAAGACTGTGGGTATGATTTTTTTTTGCAAGGCATGGCCCAAAAACCTGTGGGAGGCAGCAAGAGAAGAGAATTAGAAAATATGTGAAGGAAGATGTATATGAGCAGGCCACAGGAGCTCCCTGTGTGTACAGAGGTGGACATGTTTATCTCTGACAGCTGAAGTGTGTATCCCCTGAGGACTTTAAAGGAGTCATGTTTGGGCCTTTAAGCCAGTGTGCAGCCAAAAAATGGAGATGCGGAGCCCATTAGAACTGCAAGAGACCTTTTGGCACACCTTCCCCTCCGCCATTCCTGAATGGCCATGCAGACTCTGCTTAGACATTTCCTTTCCTCTCCAGGAAACCTGTTCTGACCATGGAAAGCTCTGACTCCAAAGATAGATTTTTTTTCCTTGTATTGAGTGCAAATCTGCTTCCACTCTTGGTTCCTATCTGTACCCTCTGAGGCCATACACAAATATATCTGTTTTCTTGGACTCTGATATAAGTCTAAAGAGACCCATGCTCCCTTGAATTCTCTCTTCTGCAGGCTAGACAGCCCCAGCCCTTTTAATCAATTCTCATGGTACTAAACTGTCACCAAGTGTAACCTCTCTGTGTCTCAGTTTCCCCATCTGTAAAACAGGAACTAAGCCAGATAATACATGCAAAAAGCTTATAACAGGATGTGGCATATGGTAGGCACTCAGTGAATGTTGGTTATTATTATATTTGTATTTCTAGATTTGATCAGTCTTTGAAGTCAAAAGGCTGAGACTTATTAATCTCTGTATTCCCAGTGCTTAGTCTAATGTTTGGAACACAGTAGGCATTTAATTCATGTTGGCTGTGAGATGGAGACATAGTCTCTAGTCTGCGTTCCATTCTACTCACTCTTCCCTGGACATAGTCTAGCTTGTTCCCTTTAATGTGCGTGAGGCCAGGAACTGAATACTGTCCAATCATTTTAGGTTCAAGTAAATCACAAATGTACGATTTCAAAATCCCAGAATCTCACATTGGGGACAGACCTGAAAAGTAATTTATCTACTCCATAAAGTCCACCTTGATACCCCACGTCCTATATCTGATGCTAGAGGCCCAGCAAGTTGTTATCCAATTCATAAATATCCCAGTGAGCCGAAGTCTGGGAGGACAGCAGTTCCTATGGGGGCTGTAGCCCTGCGAACCACCTCAACGCATACCAGAAGAAGAGCAAAGGGGCTTGGTTTAGCATTCTGACCGAGATAGGCATGTGTGCGCTGGGTCACTTCCTTTCCCTTCACTTCTAAGTGAAATTACCTTTTTAAACGTGTGAGTATATCAAAGGGAAAAAAGTAGTGATGAGAGAGAGGAAAGAGTCATACTCAGAGAGAGTGGGGAGCGGGGTGCAGAGACAGACAGACCCAAGCCAGCAAGACCAAGCATAGAATTCAGGCTGCCCATGGAGCCAGGAATACTTTCCACCTGATCGGTGGTCTCAAAGACTTGTGGAACAACCTGGAGTTCAGCAACCTAGATTTTCCAATGGGAAGAACCCCAAAGGCCAGTCAGTCGCAGACCCTGTAACTAGCCAGATTCTGGCTTCCCTCCTATCAGTTGTTCCCTGAAAGTCTTTCTCTCAGGTCTTGGTCATCAGGCTGGGCATCACAGGGAGCACCCAGACAGTCCTTTCTCCAGCCACCCTATGGCAGGAATGTATTTGCAGGCATCTCTGGTGATGCTGGCCTGCAAGGAGTATGCCAGTCTTCCAGAAAAGAGTGACACTAAGGCATTTAGACCCACTGCCCAGATAGAAATCACCTATACCTAAATTCTGGAAGAACTTGGATTTGCTGCCACATATTGTTCCAGCAATCACCTGTCTTGGCCTCTGGATCCCTGAGCTTTCATTCTTAAAGAACCCTTATTAAGCATCTGGGAAGGGATGGGCCTGAGGCAATCCCTGCATGAAAGGAATCCAAGGCCAGGCCTATGCTCACAGAAGGGCACCAGAAAGAAACACCTAAAAGGCAGCTCAGGCATAAAGGGCATGTGATTAACTGAGCAAACGGGTAACCAGGGCAGAATGAATAATTGACACACACATTTCCATTATGAACAAGAATGAGGATGAACACATACCTGACAGCATAGAGTGAACAGAAGAACAGGCAGGGCAGAAGTAGCAAATTGGCCATACTTCTAACTAATCAGGAAAGACTCTCTGGGTAAGGTGGAGTTTCAGATTGCTGAGCATGTCTACCCTCTCTGTAATGTGATTAAAATTGGTTTAGAAATTTGTGCTATATTTCAAGTGAGTGCTGTGCTTAAAATGTAATTGCGTTTGGCCGTGTGTTTGACATTCTTGAAATTAGAGCAGCTTGCATGCAATAAGGAAATTTGTCTAGAATGGAATTTGATTTTTAAGCCAATGCATAGAATAGCAGTTGCAATCTGAGCCTCTGGTGGACGGTTCCTTCAGGGCTGCTTCTCTGTGTACTCTTCTCCAACACTCAGCAGGATGGAAGCTTCTTGACCTCCAACTCCAGAAAACACATTTTTCCTGGCACTCTAAGTCAGAGCTATCGTGACTACCCAACCCAGGCCTCTCCTACACATCTGCCAGCCTCAGACTGTATGCCAAGATGGGGCAATTAGGGGCTTTGTCTTTGTCACCCAGGACTTAGGACCTTGTTCTGAGATTTGAAACACCCAGAGCTGGTGCTATGTTCATTCTGGCTTGCTTTCCTTTGTCATATTTCAGGGTGTCCCAAACCCTTCTCAGAGTGGACTCTGGCTGTTTAGCCATGGCCTGGTCATTGAGGCTTATAGAAGAACAGTCTGCCATGTGTGACCCTAGAATTTTAAGTCTCAGAGGGACCACGGGGATCATCTAGTCAGTCAACAAATAGTTTGAACGCATACCATATGCCAGGCACTGTGCTAGGTTCTGGGTTACAGAGCTGAACAAAACAGCCCTGTCCCTCCCTCAGGAGCTTCCAGTCCAGTAGGAAAAAATCTTTATACTAAAATGTGTGATCATTTCTTTACTTATAGGTGTGCAAAGTGTTCTGGCAAAGTATAGATACTCGGCCTAGTTTAGTAGTCTGGAAGGCTTCCCTGCAGAATTAACACTTAAGGTCGAGATCAGTAGGAGGACAAGTTAGCCAGGCAAAGGGTAGGGGATGCGGATTTGTGAGGGCTCAATGCAGGAGGAAACAAAGCTCAAAATACTTCATGTATATAAATATTTAATCACTATGTTGTACACTTAAAACTAATATAATATCAGTCCAAGAAATAAGGCTGGCCTCTGTGTATCTCAACTTTCCTTAGTAAACATGTTCTGCCAAGCCAAGGGAAGGGAATGAACACTTTCCTGAGCACATGCTGTGTCAAGTGCTTTTTAAAAATACCTCATTAAATCCTCACTGTACACTTAAGGCGTGTGTACCTCTTTGTTTTCATAGATGAGGAAAATGAGGCACAAAGCAGTGAAGTAACTTGCTCAAGGTCACAGAGCTAGAAATTGGGGGAGTTGGAATTCCAATCTAATGAGATTCTCAAAGCAAGCTTTTCCTGCAAGTTCAACACAGCCTCTCTGTGACAGCTGTGACATTCCTACCAAGCAGTGGTCTATTTGGGAGCAGACTCCACTGGCTCCTGTTAGTTCTCTAACCTGAGGTCTACTTTCATGCCCAGCTGGGGCTGCTATTACCAGTCTCATCACACCTATGAAGGGCCAGCTGGCAAAGACCTTGGCTCCTCTAAGTTTCAATCAGCCAAAGGATTGATTCAGCACAGAGATGCAGTGTGTGTGTAGCGGGGGGGTGTGGTGCTGACAGATCAACTGGTATAGGCCTCACTTTATGCCTGGGGTGGAGTGAGACTCCTTTTATGTTTCCAGAGCATAGTATTAGAGCGATAATGCCCTGGTGCCTTGGATGCACATCTTCCTTCCCCCTAGAAGAGGCAGTTAGTTCTCCAAACCCTTTCTCCTCCTTAGGATCCTTGGTATTTCCCACTACTGGCTCATTTGGCTTTATACCCAGGTTGTGTGCAATGATGTGCTGCCTACTGATAGCAAAATTTCTTTTGGAGAGGTATTTGTGCTTCTATTATGAAAGAAGGTTAAAGTGTATGAGAAAATGAAGCACAAAATTTTATCTCTTCCATAGAATGACAGGGTTTTACTCTCCAATGCCACTTCCCAAAGGGACTGTAGGGGTTGAAATGGGGCTTCCTATTGATGATTATAAACCTGGGCTTAAGTGTTTTGCCCTAATGCTATTTTTGTTACAGATGGGCCTCTCATGGAAGAACAATACTTTCACTGAGCATTGTGACTTTTAGCACCTGACGCTGAAATAAAGGGCTCACACTCACTGAAGACTGACTTACACCCAAGAATGGAGCTTTTCTGGCAGGTAAAATTTTGTTTCGGGGAGAAAGGTCACTTGTGAAAATAAATGCCAACTCAAAATTTGGCTTGAAAAATACTGATGACATTGAGGCGTTGCTGAATGGGAGGTGACAGTGGCAAGCTGGACTCAACAACATACTCTAAGATGCTGTCCACCTGGGAGAGTCCAGGATACCGTAAGAATCAGCTTGAGTGACAGTTTGAGAAATCATCCTTTCCCTTTCCAAAGGAGTTTCTCTCCCCAAACCTAAGGACAGAGTATTGGTCTTGGGACTGTATTTCTAGAATTAGAACACTTTCTCCAAGGCAAAATAGCCTTTTTTTTCCCCATCACGAAATCTCCATCTCATTACAGCCATGTTCTTTTCTAATTTCTCCCTTTGCTGCAGGAAGAACTAATATGCAGAATTCTCCTGTGGCTCAGAGCATGACTCTGGCCTTCACCCAGTTCACCTCTTAACCCCTGTGACTTGAGATTTTGGCCAAAAATAAGTCGGTACAAAGAGAGACACCCATTGCTAAATATATTGAATGAAGAAAAGTGAGCCCTTTGTTCCAAAGTGATAAATTTGAGGAAAGTGCCAAATAAACCTTCACTTGGACAAAGGGGAGGAGATCTAGGTTGCGGGGAGACCAGAGGGAGACCAGAAGGTTTCCCTCTCTCAAAAACCCTGGGACCTCTACCAAACTGAGATCAGAATGAGGGGCTTCTCACAAAGAATTAAATGCACATGTGCATACATGTTCACACGTGCACACACATGAAGTGGATGTAGAGTCATAGAGCTCCCGGACTGGTGGCTGCTAGGTGTGTACCCTCTGAACTTAGCATTATGCTGGGTGTCAGTCCAAACAGCTTAGAATTCAGTGACTGACATCTGGCTTCCCTCACTCATTTATATGAATGCTCATGGGCATCTGAGTTAGCAACCCTTATTACAACTCTGCCATGGAACAATGAATGATAATCACAATGATAATTACAACCACAGCAACAACCCTGATATTGATATAATGATTTAGAGGCATGGACCAACAGCATCAGCAACACCCATCTCTCTCCCTCTCTTTGGGCCTCCCCATTCCCTGAGACACAACAATATTGAAATTAAACCAGTTAATAATCCTACTATGGCCTCTAAATGTTCAATTGAAAAGAAGAGTTGCACGTCTCTCACTTGAAATCCAAAGCCAGAAGTTATTAAGCTTAGTGAGGAAAGCATGTCAAAAGCTGAGATAGGCCAAAAGCTGGACCTCTTGTGACAGTCAGGCAGGTTGTCAATACAATTTCCTTCTTGAAGGAAATTATAAGTTTTACTCCAGTAAATGTACAAATGATAACAAAGCAAAACAGCCTTATTGCTGATATGGAGAAGTTTTAGTGGTCTGGGTAGAAGATCAAACCGACCGCAACACTCCCTTAAGCCAAAGCT
>NW_006433948.1:2327005-2330954 GCF_000325575.1 Pteropus alecto | reverse complement strand
GGTCATTCCCTGGCTTCAGAGCTTCAAAGGCCAAGGAAAGTAGGGGCTGATGCCGCTGTGACTTTACGTTGAAGCCAGTGCTCATTTACCATTCTGAAAGTCCTAGGGCCCTTAAGAATTCTGCTAACGCTACTTGCCTGTGCTCTATAAATGGAACATTAATAACTGGATGATAGCACGTATGTTTACAAAATGGTATACTGAATATTTAAGTCTACTGTTGAGACCTACTGCTCAGAAAAAGATTCCTTTAAAAATATTACTGCTCTAGCAGTAATGTAATGGCTAGGTATAGAGACAGAGGAGACAGAGCAATTAGGGGGATCACTTTATAAACTATATAAATTTCTAACCAATGTACTATATACTTGAAACTAATAATAAAAATTTTAAAATAGATCAAGTAGCAAACTCATACCTAAAGGATCAAAGAAAATCAAAGCAAAAAAGAATGATAGTTTTTTTCTTAAAATGAAATAAGAAATATGTTTGGAAGTATCAAATCTGCTTGTCACACCTACATTAAATAAAGGGTAATGATGGGGAATACCAAAAAAAAATATATTACTGTTCATTGACAAGACGCCTGGCCACCCAAGAGCTCTTCTGACGATGGACAACGAGATGAATGTTGTTTTCATGCCCGCTAACACAGCGTCCATTCTGTAGCCCCAAGATGAAGGAGTGATTTCGACTTTCAAGTCTTATTATTTAAGAAATACATTTTATAAGGCTGTAGCTGCCATAGAGAGTGATTCCTATGATCGATTTGGGCAAAGTAAATTGAAAACCTCCTGGAAAGGATTCCCCATTCTAGATACCATTAAGAACATTCGTGATTCACGGGAAGAGGTCAAAATATCAGCATTAACAGGAGTTTGAAAGAATTTGATTTCAACCCTCATGGATAACTTTGAAAAGTTCAAGACTTCAGTGTAGGAAGTAACTGCAGATGACCTGGAACTAGAAATCGAGCCTGAAGATGTTACTGAATTGCTGTGATCTCATGTGAAAACTTTAATGGATGAGGACTTGCTTCTTATGGCTGAGCAAAGAAAGTGATCCCTTGAGATGGAATCTACTCCTGGTGAAGACTGTTGAAATGACAATGAAGGATTTAGAACATTACATGAACTCATTGATAAAGCAGTGGCAGGGTGTGAGAGGACTGTCTTTAATTTTGAAAGAAGCTCAACTGTGCATAAAGTGCTATCAAACAGCATTCCATGCTATGGAGAATCATTTGTGGAAGGAAGAGTAAATGGGAAGAAATGGCCACAGCCACCCCTAACCTTCAGCAACCACCTCCCTGATCAGTCAGCAGCCATCAACACTGAGGCAAGACCCTCCACCAGCAAAAACATTATGACACGCTGAAGGACCAGATGATGGTTAGCACTTTTAGCAATAAGGTATTCTTTAATTAAGGTATGCGCATTATTTTTTTAGACATAATGGTATTGCACACTTAACAGACTACAGTTTAGTGTAAAGATAAATTTTATATGCACTGGGAAACCGAAAAACTTGTGTGACTCACTTTATTGTGATATTCACTTTATTGCGGTGGTCTGGAACTGAATCTACAATATCGCCAAGGTACGCTTGTATATGTAAAGTGCTTAGAGCAATTTTTGGCAAATGGCAAGTGTTCACTATAATAATTATTAATCATATACATGGTAGTTATTATTATTCTTCACAATATCCGTCAGCCGGTCTCAGTCCTCACCCTGAAATTCTGTGACCTTCGACTGTTCGACTTCCCTCTCCTTTTAGTTTTTAATATTACTTTTGAAAGAAAAACACACATAGTGAATAGTGCTTCTTTCATAGGGTATAACACTATGAGCTTTTCCAATGAATATATCTGTATGACCAGTGCTTAGATCAAGAAACAAGAGCAGTACCATAACCCGCAGAAGCCCCACTCCCCTTCCTCTTGTAGTAAAAATTAATTATTTACATTTATGATTTTTATGTAATACTTAAAAATTTAGAAGGACAATTACTTTTATCATAGATTATTTGCTTGTACAGTCTTATTTTACAAATTATTTTGCAGTTTCATTTTTTAAATGAGTCCTTAAAATATAGAGCTATTTTTAGGAAGACATCGAGTTTTTAAATTTTTAGTTTGAATTTTTTGTTATTATGATTTCCAGTGTTTAAAAGGAAGATTTTAACTTCTAATCATGTTAGCTGTGTGTACAGAGTTAGCATATTACATTAGTGAAAAGTTTAAATATTTAACATTGAGAGCAAGCTTGTTTGGGGAAATTTTAATAATTGAAAAAATATCACTAGATTGGTTTTCCATTACAAAAACAAGAAAGCATTTGCAATTTTAAATGATTTTTTCTTATTTAAAGAAAGGTATTTTGAAAAATATTGTTCCTTCTATAACGAAGTCAGTTTTTATACAAGTTCAGATGGTAATTGCCATATCAATCTTTAAGCTTCCTTAGATTATCATAACATATAAACTAGCTCCTTGAGATTTATCATTTTCAAAATTGCAGCAAAAATCTTAGGACACTGGATCAGAAAGACAGGTACTCTGTAATTAATTGAATTTTCAGACATGTTTGACATACTTCTCCACAACACTGCAACGTGAGAAAAATAATGACTCTTTAAAATATCCAGAACAATCTTGGGGACATGAATACTCAATAAAGATGTATTAAATAATAAAAAAAAAGAAAGGTATTTTGTTTGCAGTAAAATACTATAAATCATTTTAATGAGTCTCTTACAGTATCTAAGAATCCTTACACTGATTTGTTTTTCATTGAAATACAATATAAATATGATACACCACATTAATGAATTGAAAGATAAAAATCATATGAACATATCAATAGCATTTGACAAAATTCAGCATCCATATATGATAAAAACTGTCAGCAAAGTGGGAATAGAGGCAAAATACCCTCAACATAATGAAGGCCATATATGACAAACTCACAACTAACAGCATACTCAATGGAGAAAGCTAAAAGCATTTTCCTTAAGATCAGGAACAAGACAAGTATGTTCACTTTCATCACTTTTATTCATCATAGTATTGGAAGTCCCAGCCACAGCAATCAGAGACGAAAGAGAAATAAAAGCCATCCAAATAGGAAAGCAAGAACTGTCATTATTTGCAGATGACTTGACACTATATAGAGAGAACCCTAAAGATTCCACCAAAAAATTGTTAGAACCGATCAATGAATTCAGTAAAGTAGCAGGATACAAAATTAAAATTCAGAAATCAGTTGCATGTTTATACACCAATGAAATTAAGGACACAATTCAATTTATAATTGCATCAAAAGCAATAAAATACCTAGGAAGAAATTTAACCAAGGCAGTAAAAAATACTCTATTGCGAAAATTATAAGTCATTGAAGAAAGAAACCGAAGAAACAAATAAATGGAAGCATATACCGAGCTCATGGATAGGAAGAATTAACATTGTTAAAATGTCCATACTACCCAAAGCAATCTATAGATTCAATGCAATTCCTATCAAAATACCAGTGGCAGATTTCACAGAACTAAAACAAATAATAAAAAAATTCATATGAAACCATAAAAGACCTTGAAAAGCCACAGCAATCTTGAGAAAGAAGAACAAAGTTGAAGATATCACACTACCTGATATCAAACTATACTACAAGTCTACAGTAATCAAAACAGCATAGTACTGGCATAAAAGCAGACACAGAGATCAATGGAACAGAATAGAGAGCCCAGAAATAAACCCACGCCTATTATGGTCATTTAATCTATGACAAAGGAGGCAAGAATATATAATGGAATAAAGACAGTCTCTTCAATAAATGGTATTGGAAAAACTGGTCAGATACATGCAAAAAAAAAAAAAGGAAAAGAAACTCGATCACTTTCTTACACCATATATAAGAATAAACTCAAAATGGATTAAAGAATTAAAAAT
>NW_006433948.1:2315051-2326780 GCF_000325575.1 Pteropus alecto | reverse complement strand
GCGGCTCAGCATCACTAATCCTCAGGGAAACGCAAATGAAAACACAGCGAGGGACCCCCACGCCTGTTAGGAAGGCTGTTATCGAAAAGGTCAGCGGGAAGCGTCGTCGAGGACGGGGAGAAGGGGGACCCCCAGTGACTGTTGGTGGGATTGCGAATTGGTGCAGCCACTACGGAAAACAGTTTAGAAGTTCCTCAAAAAATTAAAAGTAGAACTACATTTTTTACCCAGCAATTCTACTTCTGGGTATTTATCCAAAGAAAACTAAAACACTAATTCAACAAGATATATGCACCCCTATGTTCACTGCAGTGCTATTTACAATAGCAAAGATATGGAAGCAACAGATAAAGAAGTCATGGTATATATATACAATGGAATATTACTTAGGGATAAAAAATGAAATCTTACCATTTGAAATGACGTGGATGGACCTGGAGGGTATTATGCTAAGCGAAATAAGTCAGATAAAGAAAAACAAATACCATATGATTTCATTTATATGTGGAATCTAAAGAACAAAATAAACAAACAAAATTAAAACAGGCTCATAGATACAGAGAACAAACTGGTGATTGCTAGATGGGAGGGAGTTTGGGGAGCTGGGTGAAAAGGTGAAGGGATTAAGAAGTACAAATTGGCAGTTACAAAACAGGCACAGCATAGGTAATACAGTCAGTAGTGTTTTAATAACTGTGTATGGTGCCAGGTGAGTACTGGACTAATTGGGATCATAAACCGTTATGTGTCTCACCACTATGCTGTACACCTGAAACTAATATAATGTTAAATGTCAAGCATAATTAAAAAGGAGTACAATGTGGAATAAAATACAATATATACTCATTGTCAATAATCTAGAGAAATTAAATTTACCTATAATTCCACTGGGAAAAAACCTCTCTTAACACAGTGGTGTCTATTCTTGCCCTGCTTATTCTATGCATATGAAACTATAAGAATTACTCCCGCCACCCTATCTATTACCTTCCCTGCTTTAATTTAGCCTCTGGAAACTTCCCTCTTATCTTCAAAGATCAGTGTGGGTGGAGAGGAATTTTCACTCAAAAGGCTAATCAGCTCTTTTTTCTGCTTCTGTAGATATGCTTGCTGCATAGGTTGTACTCGAAATTAACTAAAGACTAATCTTCTCTTTCGCTTGTTCTGGCTAAACAACAAATGTAACTGCCTGTACCCCCTAGCAACTCCCTCACTTTGTAAACACCTGCAGACAAATTTATCAATCAGCCCATGCCAAATAAGGAATGTTGCAACTGAGCTCCGGCCCAGATCTTCAGAGTGCTGACTTCTCTGGGGCCACAGGCATAATAAACCTCAGTTCTCCAACTCTCCAAGTGCTGCTTGGTTTCTTGCCAGTCTGATTTTTGCAACTTTTCTGCCACAAGGGAAATACACCAAAGCAAAAATTTGACCTGGTTCAAAGTAAAACAAAACAAAACAAAACAAAACAAAAATTTCTTGAATTTCAGAGCTTCTGCTATAGTTTCTTGGTGTCACCAAGGTTTAGTGGCTCTGCTTTAGGACAAGATATTGTAGTGGGCCTTAGGTCTCTGCACCAGTAGAAGCAACAAAAGTGCTTTGTAAAGGATGCAGAATTCAAAATACACCGTGGGTCTGAATTCAGGAAAAAATTATATTGCTTTTAAAATGCGGATTTAAAGTATTACCTCTGAGAATCTTTGCTTTCCTTGAAAGGGGGAGGAATGTGTGTATGTCAAATAGAGAGGCTATGGACACTGGTCAAATAGTGCAGAGCCATCCCTGCATTGTTCTGCTGAAGCTCCTGCCTTATTATTATCAACTGAATAATTCCCAGTTTGGTCACTGTACCGCTGAGTTACTGCTGGGTGACTGTTGACACAATTGGCTTGCTATTTCAAATTTTAAACTACATTAATACTTGGAATAAGCAATGCATTCTCACTCTAGTCTCAGCCACTGAGTTTGTCTCCTTGGTTTCTCATGTATCCATTCTAAGATAATCCATACTTGCTCACACTCACACATTCCTTTTAGTTTGGCTCAGAGGTACAAAAAGCTTTGGTGTAGGAAGGCTGTATATGTGAAAACGGAGATATTCTATTTGATTGGCAATTTAAATGATTTTAAGGGCTTATCTCAATGAACCACTTCCTGAGTTACTCCAGCCAGAAACCAGGGAATCGCCTCTGATCCTGCCTTCGTCTGTACTCTCCACATAAAACAAATGTTAATTCTACTCCCATCGTCCATCACTTTGGTCTCCTCTTTTCTCCCTGCTGCCACGCCCCAGCATCATCCTCACAGATTAAAAAGAGAGCCTCTCAAACCATCTTCTTGCCTCCAACTTCTCATTGCAACCCATCCTTTCCCCCAAATGCCACCAGATTTCTTATTCCCGAAGCATAGCTCTGATATCTCATGCCTTCTGAAAAATAAACTTTTAATGGAATCTCCTGCCTCTAGAGTAACATTCTAACTTCTCAGTACAGATTTTTTCCTGAGAACTTTGAACTCAACTCCGATTCCCGAAAGGGCTCATTAGACTCTCCCTAGGAGCTAATTCAATTTGTTGATTTCCCGCCGCGCCCCTCCCCTCCCCTCCACAACTGTTGGAAGATGGCGCCAGATTCCATTACTCACAGGTTCAAAAAAACAACAAAGCACATGCACTCATCCGATTCTGGTTTTCACTCGTATTGTACAGGCCCTGGACTCATCTTGAACCAATCAGTGTCACCAGGGAGAAGTGGTGATTTGATTGGCAGGCCTGAAGGGGAAGGGCCTTGGCGCAAACCTCTTTCACCCCAACAAGGTGATGGAGGGACGGCGCAAAAAGAAGGTTGGGGCTTTTGCAGGAATGGAGGGAAACAAATGCTGGAGATGCGAACAGCTGTTCTCCTGGTGCCTCGCCCACTGTCATCTCTGTGTGTCTGCCTAATGTGGTCCTCTCGGCCTGGAATATCCTTGTCTTTAGGGCTGCCTACCTACATCTAAGCTGACCTTTAAAGGCTACTTATTCCCTCTTCCTCTCCATCCTAATCAACCCCGAACTGGCCCAAAGCATACCCACTTAATTTCTCCATCTTCTTAGTGGACCACAGCACTCCTGGTGGGCCTTGGGTTGGAATTTGGGTGGGTCTCCCCTCCAAGGCTCTGAGGCTACCTTTGAGGGCACAAATGCAGTATTAATTATTTTGGGGTTCCTGGCTTGGCCTTCCTGGGCCCCTACTCAGCCGGCAGAATCTCCTTTTGAAAATAGTCGATATATTTGCTTGAACTGAATAGGCTACTTAAAAGAACAAGCTGTTTTCAAGCCTCCCCAAATATTTCAGATGCACTGTTTACACACTTGAGAATGTGTTCCAGTCATTGTAAGCTATTCATTAGTACAGGTCCCTTGAGGGACTCTCCGAGCTTGGGGGAGCAGTTGTGATGTCTCCACCTGGGGTCACTCCCACAGCTCAACACCACTGGTATGTTCCCAAACTTCTGGAGATGGATCTGGGCCTGGGGGTGAGGTTATCATTTAGGCGGTTCTAGAAAGGGGGCTCAGAAGGTTGAAGGGGCCTAAGCAAATCTCCTTTAGTGCTCCCAGAGCTCCCAGGCCAACTTTCCCACACCAGGGCTTTTTGGGCTTGTCTTCCGGTTCATTCCGCACCTCCCAACGAAAGAAATCACTTTCGTTTTCTAATTGCTCAGGTGAAATGGAAAGCTTCTAAATTCCCATTAGATGTTTAAATGGCTTGAGAACCTCTGTGAGGGCGTTGTTATCCAGCCTGAGCTTACACACCTCTGATTACAGAGTTCACCACCTTGTGAAATGGTTCTTTTTATCTTTGAATACCTGATTATCAGAATAGAACATTTTTTCTTATGTCTAACCAAAACTGCTTCCCTATTGCTTCTGCTTTGTGGTGTTGTGGGGTCACATGCAATGTGTTCAGAGACAGGTTCTAGATTTGTGTGTGTGTGTGTGTGTGTATGTGTGTGTGTGTGTGAGAGAGAGTGTGTGTGTGTGTGTGTGTGTGTGTGTGCGCGCGTGTGTCTGTGTATGTGTGAGAGAGAGAGAGAGAGAGAGAAACAGAGACAGAGAAGAGACATAGAGGGAGATGAAAAGGCCCACAGAGATCATGTAGTTCAGTGGTTCATGAGGTTTTGGGCAAGATTAATTCAGGAGCAATAAATACATTGAGGGAGCACATTTTTTTCCATTCAAAGTGAAGTTGGGACTTGATGTTTGAATAAATGTGCATTTACATAATTTCCTACGAAACACCCATTGAAATAAAAAGGAACCAAAAAGAGATGTCTTCTTCCTGAAACTAGGTACAGACCACAGCAGCATAGGACCACCTTGGTATCTCCAGATGCAAAATATTTAAACCAAAGTAAAAATGAAGACACCAAGAGAAAAATGCACAAGCTATTTTTTTCCACTGCCCCCCCATGACAAAAGGCCTATGAACTGCTTTTTTTTATGTGTCCTTTGTTTTCTATCTGTTGCTCCAAAGGCTAGGTTTCTTTTTCCTTTTCTTTCTTCTTCTTTTTTTAATCTTCTACATGGGATCATAGGCAATCTGCTTTTAGTTCTATTGGTGGTTATTTTTATGACGTTTAGCGCCATGCTTAAGCCTATATCTCAATTTTTAAACTTCAAAAAAGTGAAATGGTATCTTTGATTCATCCTCTGAGAGATAAAAAATTGTCACATTTACTCTTACCATTCGATTTTTTTTGTTTTCCAATTTTTTCCCTATCTATTTTAGATAAATTATGATTGTTTCTATATTGCATAGCTTTTCTTCCAAGATCTGTACCTGACAGAGTTTCACTTCAAAGAAGGCCCAGGCTCAGTTTCACAAGTGAATGGATTATTTCAAACTTTAAAGGAGCACATAATTCCTATGCTATTTAAATTATTCCGGAACAAAAGGAAGAAAGAAAATTGTCCTAATTTTTTAAAATTATTTTTTCTATTTTTTAGATAATGTGTAGATAAAATTTTCTATGTGAAAATTCAACAATATAACATATAAGCAAAATGCGGTGAATACATACAATGGAATATCATTCAGCTTTAAAAAGGAAAGAAATTCTGACACATGCTACCACATGGATGAACCTTGAAGACATTATGCTACATGAAATAAGTCAGTCACAAAAGGACAGATATTGTATGATATCACTTATATGAGGCGCCCAGAGTAGTCAAATAGATAGGTAGAAAGTAGAATGGTGGTTGCTGGGGACTGGCGGAAGGGAGCATTGGGTTATTGTTTAATGGATATGGAGTTTCAGTTTGGGAGGATAAGAAATTTCTGGAGATGGGTGGTGCTGATGGTTGCACAGCAATGTGAATGTACGTAATGCCACTGAACCGTATACTAAAAATAGTTAAAATAGTAAATTTTCTGAGCTATATATGTATCCACAATAAAAAAAAAATCAACTATATAGAAGTATATAGTTTAAAAGTAAAAGCTCACCATCTTCCTCCGTTTGCCCACTCATTTCTACCCCTCTCCCTGGAGGAAACAATTCATATGGATGATCCAAAATTTATTCAGTTAGCCCTTACTAAGGATATTTAGGTTGTATCTAGATTTTTGCTTTGGCAATGTTATAATGAACTCCCTTAAACACAATGTGGAGTGTTCTATATCTGTAGTATAGATCCCTGGATTATTCAATAAATGGTGTTCGACTAACTGGTTAATTCCCATAATTGCAAAAATAAATTTATGTCCTTATCTTACATCCAAGTAACTTTCAGGTGGATATGTTAAATATAGTCAATTTTAAAGAGAAAGCATAAGAAACCTGAAAATATACACCAATATCGATCCAACTTTGAGTTGGGAAAACACTTTCAAAGCATGATAACAAGGCAGAAACCGTAAAGAAAAGATTAATAGAGAGATCCTATTACAGTTTTAAACTTCAGCATATGCAAAAAGTCAAACAACTGAAAGGCTAATACTGTATGGGAAAAACTAATTTTTAAAATATCTAAATGACAAGTGGAAAGACCTATTAAAAATCCATAAGAAAAAGACAAACTTAACCATAGAAAATTAAGGAAAGTTTAGGAACAGGCAATAAATGAAGAATTATTTGTTTCTGCTTGAATGAAATAGACATGCTAATAAACAAGAATATTCCACTTCGCTAGTAATCTACAAAGGGTCAACTAATACAACATTTTTCATCTAACAAATTAGTAAAGATGGTAATTTTCAGTGTTGGCAAGTATATGGGAAAATAACACTCTCAGACCCTGAGAGTGTAAACTGGGCAATCTTTCTGGAGGGCAATATATCAGTATGCATTAAAAGCCTCTCCTTTTGACCTACATCACTTCTAGAAATTGTAGCTAAAGGAAATAATCAGAAATACAAAGATTAAACTATAAGGATATTACAGTGGCATATTTATAGTAGTGAGAAATTAAAAGCAATCTAAATGTCAAATAATAGAATAGGATAAATATATTATGGCACATTCACAGGCTAGAATGCAGGCATTAAAATAACTATTGAAGACTGTTAAGGACACAAGGAAATGCTTATCATGAATTGTTAAGTTAAAAAATAGCTTGAGTAGAATGATATCAGTTTTGTTTTTTAAAACATGTGCTTGTGTAGAAAAAGTTGGGAAGGAAGATAGTGATGGGCTTGAGAAGTCCCTGCTTGGAGGCCACCCTGTCCCAGGAGGGCACTTTGGGTGAGCGCCGGTGGCTTCTGCTTTCATACTGCAGCCCAGGAAGCTATGGCAAGAGCCTGGACATATAGCCCTGGGAGAGGTTCTGCTTCCACCGCAGAACCTGTAGGAAAGGCCAAGTGGATCCAAAAGTCACTATAGATACAATCAAGGGATGGTTGCTGCCACAGCTGATAATGTTATGATTTTGAACTCCTAGATAATGAAACTAACAGTAGCCAAAATTTATTGGGCAATTTATATATATATTTTCAGTTAATGCACCTAACATCCTAAGATATACTTCAAAGACAGGTATTAATTGTCCACGTTATTAATGAGGAAGCTGAGGCCCAGAAAGATTAGGCGACAAACTAGAAAGTGGGTGGATGAGCCGGCTTCAGACCCAGATAGATGTACCTTATTTTTGGCTGCTATGGCAGCCATTTACTCACGATGAGTAAATGAAAAAGAGTAAGTGAATGAAAGAAAGTTGCTTCTGGAATTGGATCCTTTTGGGAAAAGTGCCTCATAGCTTTTCACATGAAATTGCCCAGAACTGTCACTGTCCCCTGTACCTGTGGTCACTGGTACAAGATGGAACAGACGCAAACCCCTCAGGTCCTGCCAGATCCCACTGAAGGCCCCTCTTGGGTCAGAACTGGCCTGGGTTAACTCTTTTCTCTCCCTGCAGCTGAAAGCAGGCCCAGTAGAGGCAGCTGGGACAGGACCAGTGAGGTCTTAAGGATTCTCAAGGCCAGAACAGTTATTTCTCTTGTATTCAAGGACAAGCCTGTAAAATGGGACTCTGCTGTCTTTGTTTGGTACCTTCTGCCAAAGAATTTCTTGGGTAGCACCAGCCACTCCGCCGACTCCCAGCAAGTCCCATTTTATCCACGCAGTGCTCTATTCTTCAGGCAGGGCCCACGCCCTCTTTCTTGGTGAGTGCACCCTTCCCCTGCAACTGCCCTATCGCCATCCAGCACCCCCCTTTATATGCAGATAGCCCCCCTGAATCCTATCCCTAGCCAGCCTCCTTCCTGAGCCAGGTGCTAATCCCTAGCCCTCACCCTTAAACAGCCAGGAATCCTTTTTTCAGCCTATACCAGTTTATACCCTATACCAGCCAGGTCCCTGGTCCTTGTCACCAGCCTCTTCCCCCTTCCTTACCCATGTCCACTTCCCTAACCTTGTTCCTCAAGCTATACTGGCTAAGAATCAGGCCCCCTTTTCCCTTAACTTGCCTGTACTGCAGATCCCAGCCACGCCCTCTCTCAGCCAGGCCCCCTCACTTAGGCAGGCTCTCTTCATCTATTTATGTCTTTCACCCCAGCTGAGCTCCTTTCCCCAGCCAAGGCCAGCTTCCCAGGCCGGTTCCCTTCCCTGGCTAGGCAGGCTTCCCCTATAACCACCAGCTGAGCCACATTCCCAGCCAGTATCCTTAGCCTGTGCCCTCTCCTCACCTTGGCCCCTTCCCCTTTCCCCTGCCATGTCCCATTCATCCTCCTAGGCTGACCCTTTCCTCAATTTCCACTCTTCTTCCCAGCCAGGCACACTTCTATGGACTATGCTTCCCTTTCTGGCCTATTCTTTCCCCATTCAGTGTTCTCATCTCCAGTAAAAGGTCTCTTCTCGTACCCAAATACCTGGTTTTCTCAGGGACCTCCTCTTTTCAGCCAGCTGGCTATCTGAAACTTACCGAATTCACACATTTACACAGGATTTCCCTTTTTGTATTTTGGGAACACCCCGTCCCCTCCAAAAATAAACCAGTGACATTTCTTTACTCCTGAGGTGTAGCCTTGGACTACAGAGTTTGGAAGTAGGAGTTCTTTTTCATGCATAGCAATTAGAACATCCTTAAATGAAATCATTTCATTATATTTTTTTCAGAGTGAAGCATCAACTCGGGACAGCCTCAAGATAAAGCTCCTTCCTAAATGTTCCCTGGGAAACACTCCACTCCAGGCCACCACCAAGATGGTAGGCCCATTCCTCCTCCCAAAAGCCTCATCTGTCCCCTCCCAACTCCTGCTCCATAACCCCCCAGGATTTCTTTGTCAAAGTAAATCCTGTGATACAAACTCTATATGAACTAAGTCAACCACACAAAAATAGAGACCCAGGTATTTTTTAAACTGCTTTTATTTTGTAAACAAGTCGCATGTAAAAAGAAATTTAAATGTATGTGTTTTATTTTAGAACATTTGAAGTGTGCAAGGAATTTTTTAAAAGGAATTTAAGTAACTTCAGTGAAATACAAGATATGAAGATTAAAACAAATTTAAATTGTTTACTGTAAATCATTTCGCTTTTACTATTCTTTTGGCAAATTCAAAACAACAAGTCTGAAATATACAGACTTGTATATTTGCTCACTTTTTTGTCTCATGTCAATTGTAGATATAACAAAATGGGTCAAATACTTTAACACAGTTTAAGATCTTTTAAAAGTATTTTACTATCTCTAAGAATTAAGGAAAATTACCAAATTTACATTTTTCACACTTCATACAAATTGTAGATATAACAAAGTGGATCAACTACTTGAATAAAGTCCTACCCTTTTTTGTCTGTGAAAATAAAGGAAACTTACTAGTTCAGATCTCACCCCTTACAGCAAATTAGGCTTCCTATCAGTTTGTCTCTTTGCTTCATACCAGCTGTAGTTATAACGAAATGAATCAACAACTTGAGTAAAGTCATACCCTTTACTATCTTTAATAAAGAAAATTAAGTTGAGATCTTTCACATCTTAAAATAAACCTTACGTATCCTATCAGCGTATATTTATATATAAACCTATACTTAGCACTTACATCTAGCTTCTAAATTTAACAAACACTATTATTTAGAATCTAGCAAATATCAAAATAGGTAAAATAATTTGAAACCACACATATTTTTAGGGAAAAACAAAGCAAAATACTGGAGGAGCTCTTGTTCATAACTGGATACGTTTCTTGGTTAGGCAAACTTAAGTCAAAGGTGACCACAAACGGCCCACGCTACTTTATTTTTCAAAAAACTAAGCGAAAGGTATTCACAAAGCATTTCGAGCACGTAAAAGCCAACTTTATCTAAGTAATCCAATGTATTTATGGGACAATCCGAAGATTCCAAGCTAAACGGACATTTCCCAAGTTAATACAACTAACCAAGCTTCCATTTTGATCTCCAAATTATTTGTAACATGACCAATTCTCATGGGCGAGGGAGGCAGAGACCCTTAAGGGCAAGAAGTGGTTGGAACTGATCAAACTGACTCACTTAAAGTGAGTTGGCACAGGGCAATACAGACAGTGCCCTGTACCAACCACGTCCCTGCGCCCGGCCGGGCGAAGGAAGCAGAGAACCAAGAAAGGAGGCCGGCGGGGAGGTGCGAAAGCGGGGCGGGGCTGAATTTGGAGTACAACGAAGAAAGAAACACCCGAGAAAACCAAAAGAAAAGGCAAAGCCTACTGGGGAGATGCAGCGGCGGCTTCGGCTCCAGCAGCAACGAAGTGGCAGCGGCGGTGGCGACGACAGCATCGGTGGCAACGGCAGCGGCGACAGGAACGGCAGGGACAACGGCATCGGCGACAGGAACAGCAGTGGCAGCGGCATCGGTGACGGCAACGGCAGCGGCGGCAGGAACAGCAGTGGCATCGGCAACGGCATCGGCGACAGAAACGGCAACAGCAGGGACAGGGGCAGCGGCAGCGGTGACCGAAATGGTAACGGCAGCGACAGCGGCAACAGAAATGGCAAAATCAGCGGCAGCGGCGGAATCGGCGACGGGAGGGCGACCACGGCAGCCTAGAAGAGTCGCGGGGCGGCGCCCCCGACGGCTCCGGCTTCGAGCGGCTTGACCGAGTTGTAGTGCTCTCCGAGATGGCAGGCGAAGTGCATGTAGACCAGGATGACCGGCTTCTTGGTGTACTCTTCCCCGACGATGAAGACGGGCGCGTCGGCCTGGATCACCTCGATGGGCGTCTGCAGGACGTGCGACAGGGCTCTCAGCTCAATCTGGCCTCCCCATGTCGCGTTGCCCACGATGTCGTCACAGTAGCGCAGGAAGTCGTCGCGGGTGTAGGCATCGCCGGTCTCGGGGTCGCTGAAGAAGGGCAGAAAGTCGTCGACGTGCTTCCGCATGTAGTCGGCGGTGCGGCTCCGCAGGCTCTCCACGGTCACGGAGAACGCCAGCTGGTCTTGGATGGCCCGGTACATGCAGTGGCCGTCGCTCGGGATGTCCTTCAGCTCCAGATTCCTGGCCGACAAGATGGTGGCCAGCCGCTCCTCCTCGTCGCGGCGATAGCCGGCCAGGTGCTCCATCTGAGCCTCGGCGACCCTCTCCTGGCGCTCCCTCTCGAGCGCCACCCTTCTTTCGCGCCGTTTCTGGGCCTTCAGGATGCGAGGAGGCTGGTTCTCCAGATCCATCTTGGCCAGATCTTCAGTGACAGAGCTGAGGGCGCTGTTATCAGGAAACAGCTCCTGGAACTTCTCCAGCTCTTGCTGTTGCTTCTGCTCTAATTCGGCCTCGAGGCGAGCCACTTCAAGGAGCAACTGCTTTCTCTTCCTCTTATCGCTCTTAGGGACTTCATTCTTCATGATCACGATGCGGGCCTGCAGCTCTTTCTTTTCGCGTTCGTGGCGTCGTAGTATCCGCTGATACTCATCCTGCGACCTTTCCATGGCGTTGAACGGCAGGTGAGTACCGAAGTGTGATGGCGGCTGAAGGGCCCGTTACAGAGCAGACGAACAGCACACGTCTCCTCTCTCCCCTAGCCGCGGCAGCTCTGGTTACCTCAGCCGCCAGGAGCCCTCTCCTAGTCATCTCCCTCTCTGCTATTGGCTGCTGTTTGTCCACGGCCACGCCCATCCACGTGCCTGGCACTAGGATTGGCCGTTGGAAGACCCTAAATACGCTCCCAGTAGACCCCGTACCAACGGATGCTTCGGTCTCTGCGGGGTTCAAAATTCGGCTTGTAAAATTCCGCCTGTACATGTTATGTACAGTGATTGGGCTTGCATAATTTTTCTTGTAC
>NW_006433948.1:2310806-2314825 GCF_000325575.1 Pteropus alecto | reverse complement strand
ACGATGCAGACTGGTTGCACTTGAGAATCAGATGACAAATACACCTCGAGCTGAATGTGCTCTGACACTGGCCCTCCCATTACTCCTAATGTTCAGGAGGAAATGTGGCTTTTTCCAGTTTTTCAGGTCCCTTGTCTGGCGAACCATTAATTTTGTGTAGCAGAACAGAGACATTCCCTTGCATTTAGGTCCTTTCAGTTTAGGTCTCAAATCCACCCTGTATCATTTCAAAGTAAAAAGGAGACAGCCACGCTCCTTACAGCCATTCACAACAACTACGCAGACCTCGGCTTGTGCCAACAAAATGTGCCTTCTCTAAAGTCCTTTTCTCCTGGGTTCCCATCCCCCAAAATGGGCTTGCTAGGATGCCCAGGAAACACAACAGCTGGTGTTCATCAAGTCACTTTTTTTTCCTGATTATTTTGAATCTCTAAAAGTTCTTAAACTAAATTAAAATTTAAAAAGCCCTAAGCTCTTTGAAATATGCTTTCATCCTGTCCCATCCTGCTCATCTGTATCTTGAATTCTCAAATAGAAAGGACCTTGAGACAACCCTCCCCATTATAAACGAGGAAAGTGGACATTTCGTTCAAGTTGTTGCATATATCAAAATTTCATTCCTTTTTATTGCTAAGTAGTATTCTATGATATGGATGTACTGTAGTTTGTTTAACCATTTACCTGTTGAAGGACATTTGGGTCATTTCCAGTTTGGAGTTATAATGAATAAAACTGCTATGCACATCAGTATACAGGTTTTTTCTGTAAACATAAGTCTTCATTTCTCTGGGAAAAAATGCCCAGGAGTGCAATTGCTGGGTCATATTATAAGTGTATGTTTATTTTTAAGAAACTATATTCCGGCATGGCTGTAATGTTGTATACTCCCACCAGCAGTGTATGAGGGATCAGTTTCTCTGCATCCTCACCAACATTTGGTGTGGTCATAATTTTTATTTTTTTAAATTTCTGCCATTCTGATACAGGTATAGTGTCATCTCACTGTGGTTTTAATTTGTATTTCCCTAATGGCTAATCACGTTCATCTTTTCATGTGCTCATTTGCCATTTGTGCCATATCCTCGGGTAAAATATTTATGTCTTTCACCTATTTTATAATTGGACTGTTTTTTTTTTTATTTTTAAACTGTCATTTTGAGAGTTTTAAAAATATATTCTAGATACTAGTTCTTTGTGGGATATGTGGTTTGCAAATACTTTCTCTCACCCTGTAACTTGTTTTATTTCTTTACGTGGTGTATCTCAGAGCAAAATTTTTAAATTTTGACGAAGTCCAATTTACCCATTTTCCCTTCTGTGATTGTGTTTTCGGTGTCAAAACTTTGACTTTAGATCCCAAAGATTTTTGTCCCCTTTTCCCCCTAAAAATATATAGCTTTAGGTTTTAAATTTAAATCTGTGATCTATTTTATGTTTATTTTTGTATACGGTTTGAGGCTTAGGTTGAGGTTCAGTCTTTAACCTATGATTGTCCAATTGCTCCAGCACCATTTATTGGAAAAGTTATGCTTCCTCCATTGAATTGGTTTTGCATCTTTGTCAAAAATCAGTTGGGCATATTTGTGTGGTGCAATTTCTGGATTCTCTATTCTTTTCTGTTGACTTATGTGTCTATTACTCCACCAGCACCGTACAGGCTTGATTACAGTAGCTATGTAATTTGTCTTGAAATTAGGTAGACCCTTTTCTTCAATTTTATTTTTTTTCAAAATCGTTTTAGCTATTTTAATTCTTTTGCCTTTCCATATAACTTCTAGAAAAATCCTGTCTATATCTACAAAAATATCTTGCTGGAATTTTCATAGGAATTGTGTTAAGGCAGTATATCAGTTTGGGGAGAATTGACACCTGGATATGCATTGCCATTTATTTAGATTTTCATTGATTTATTTCATGAATGTTATATAATTTTCAGAACAGAAGTCTGACACATTTTTTGTTAGATTTATACTTGAGCGTTTCATTTTTTTTTGAGTGATTGTAAACGATATTATATTTTTAATTTCGGTGTCCACCTGTTCATTCTAGTATATAGAAGTACAGTCGACTTTTGTATGTTTGTCATACATTCAATGACCTTGCTCAGCGGACTTACTATTTCTAGAGGGTTTTTTTTTTTTTTGCAGATTCCTTGGAATTTTTTATATAGAGAATTATGCTATCTGTGAAGAGGGACAGTTTAATTTTATCTTTTCCAATCTGTATCCTTTTATTTCCTTCTCTTGCCTCATTGCATTGATTATACCTTTCAGCACTATGTTGAATACGAGTGGAGAGGACCAGAAGCCTTGTTTTATTCTGGATCTTGAGGGGAAGCATTTAATCTTTCATCATTAAATATCATATTAGTTATAGGATTTTGTAGATGCTCTTTATCAAGCTGAGGAAGTTTCCCTCCATTTCTATTTTTCTGAGAGTTTTTAACATGAATGGGTAGTGATTTTATCATTTTTTTCCTGCATCGATTGAAGTGTTTGTGTGATTTTTCTTCTTTAGCTTGTTGATATGGTAGATTACATCGATTGATTATCAAGTAGTGAACCAGTGTTGAATTCCTGGAATAAACCTCACTTGGTCATAGTTTATCATTCTTTCATATATTGATGAATTCTATTTGTTGAGAGTTTGTTAAGGATTTTTAAATCTACATTAATGAGATATTGGTCTGCAGTTTTCTTTTTTGGTACTTTTTCGTTCGGCTTTGGAATCAGGGTAATACTAGCTTTATCTTCTACTATTTCTGGAAAAGAATTTTTAGAATCAGTGTTAATTCTCCCAATGTTTGGTAGGATTCTTTAGTGAAAACATTTGGGACAAAAGATAACAGTTTGGAGAGTTTTAAAATTGAAAAATTATTTTCCTTCACAGTTATAGGGCTAGTCAAACTATTTCATATTGAGTGCATTTTGGTAGTTCATATTTTTTGAAGGAATTGGTCCATTTCATCTAAATAGTCAAATATATGTGTGTAGAGTTGTTTGTATTATTCCATTATTATTGTTTTGTCTGCCAGATTTGTAATAATATCCCCTGCTTTATTACTCATATTGATCATTTGTGTCTTCTTTTGTTATTTGGTCTTTGTCAGTCTTTAGAGGTTTCAAGGTGTCAATATTTTGGATCTTTTCAAAGAACCAGCTTGTTGTTTCATTGGTTTTCCCTATTGCTTTTCTGTTTTCCATATCATTGATTTCTGCTCTGTTTTCATTCCTTCTGCTTGTTTTGGGTGTAGGTCACTCTTTTTTTTTTCTGGTTCTTGAGGTGGGAGCTTATATGATTGCTTTGAGACTTTTCATCGTTTTCTAATGGATGCATTTAGTGCCATAAATCTTCTCGGTATTACTTTAACTGTCTCACAAGTTTTGATATTTGTATTTGTATTTTTATTCAGTTCAATACATGTTTTGGATTCCCTTGAGACTCTTTGGCTCATGGATTATTTAAAAGTGAATTATTAGTTTCCAAGTGTTGGCAGATTTTCCTGTTATCTTTCTGTTATTGATTTCTACTTTGATTCAATTCTTTTATTCTTTTATTTGATTGATTTCAATTCTTTTAAATTTGTTGGGGCTTGTTTATGGCCTAGAATATGTTTTATCTTGGCATATATGGTCCATGGTCCCTTGAAAAGAGTATGTATTCTCTTATGGTTAGGTGACATGCTCTATAAATGTTTAGATCCCATTGGCTGGTAGTGTTGTTGACTTCTATATCCTTTCTAAGTCTTTTATTTATTGGAGAGAGAGGAGCGTTGAAGTCTTCCACTGTAACTGTCGCTTTTTCTTTTTCTCCTTTCAGTGCTATCAGGTTTTGCTTCACATATTTTGCACCTCTGTTGCAAATCCTATTTAGGATTTAGGATTGCTTTGATTTTTGGTGGATGCACCCATTTATCATTATGTAATGCTTCTCTCTGCTTCCAGTACTTTTCTTTGCTCTAACATCTATTTTATTTGATATAAATATAACCTCTCCTTTTTCATTATTAATTATATATA
>NW_006433948.1:2302079-2310795 GCF_000325575.1 Pteropus alecto | reverse complement strand
CTTTTACATTCAACATCCCAATATCATTAGATTTGAAGTGAGTTTTTCGTAGCATATAGTTGGGTCATGTTTTTCACTCCACTCTGCCAATCTCTGTCTTTAAATTGGTGTAAATAGATAACTTACACTTAAGGTAATAATTAATGTTAGGACTTAAATCTGCTATTTAAGTTTTGGTTTTCTGTTTGTTCATCTGTGTTAATTTCTCTGTTTTCCTTTTTTCTGCCTTCCTTTGGGTTACTTGAACATTTTTTAGAATTCAATTTTGATTTATCTATAGTGTTTTTGAGTGTATCTCTTTGTATAACTATTTACTGGTTGCTCTAGATACATTTGTGTTTGTGTATGTGTGTAGGTGTAGGTGTGTGTGTTTTATCAAAATCTATGATGTTGTCTCTTTACTAGTTTGAGTGAAGCATAGAAACCTTATCTCCTTTTACATTCTTTTACACTCACCCATTTCAATAATATAATCGTCTTAAATGTCCTCTACATACATTCAGAACCACATTAGCTTTCTGATTTTTGCTTCAACCTTCAAACATAACAGACTACTCAAGAGAACAAGGAAAGTCTGCTGTGTTTCACCATAGTTTTGCTTATTATATTCTTCCTTCTTTCTTGATTTTCCAACCTGTCTTCTTTTATCTTTACTGTTTAAAAACTTCATTTATCCACTCTTTCAGGTTGGTTTCCTTGCACAAATTCTCTATTTTCCTTCTTCTGAGAATGTCTTGATTTCCCTTTCATTTCTGAGAAATATTTTCCCTGGAGGTAGGACTTCGGGTTCATGATTCTTTTCTTTTAGCACTTAAAAAATGTGTCACTTTTTGTTGGCCTCCATGGTTTCTGATGAGAAACTTACTGTCTTTTTAATTGTTTTTCCTTTATTGATAAGGTGTTATTCCTCTCTCTGCTTTCAAGAATTTTTTTCCTAATTGTCTATTATATTTCAATAAAGCCAAAAAAAAAAAAAAAGAATTTTTTCCTTGTCTTTAGTTTTCAGATGTTTGACTATGACATATCTTTCTATGGATTTATTTGGGGTTATCCCATTTGGGTTTTGCTTAGCTTCTTGAAGCTGCAGGGTTATATCTCTTAGCAAATTTGAGATGTTTTCAGCCATAATTTCTTTGGCACCTTTTCGGCTCTTTCTCCTCTTCTTCCAGGACTCTGACTGGAACTTTAGATCCTTTGTTGTTGTCCTGCAGGTCCCTGGGTCTCTATGCAATTGAAAATATTTTAATAGACTTTATTTTTTAGAGCAACTTTAGGTTCACAGCAAAACTGAATGGAGAGCGCACAGAGTTCCCATACCCCCCCTGCCCCCCCGCCCCGCCATATGCACAGCCTCCTCCACCATCAACATCCCCTACCGGATGATGCATTTATTATAACCAATGAACCTACCTGGGCACATTGTCCTCACCCAAAATCCCTGGTTGACATCAGGGTTCCCGCTTGGTGGTGTACATTCTGGACAAATGTCTCATGACGTGTGTCCACCATCACAGTGTCAGATTGATTAGTTCCACTGCCCTGCAAACCCTCTGTGCTCCACATCTTCCTCCTCCCTTCTCCTCTGACCCCTGGCAGCCACGGATCCTCTCACTGTCTCCATAGTTTTGCCTTTTCCAGAATGTCATAGAGCTGGGTCATACGGTATGTAGCCTTCTGAGATTGGCTTCTTTCCCTTTGGAATATGCATTCAAGGTTCCTCCATGGCTTTTCAGGGCTCGAGAGCTCATTTCTTTTTAGCAACGGATCCTAGTCCACTGTCTGGGTGGACCACACTTTGTTTCTCCACTCACCCACTGAGGACATCATGGGTGCTTCCGGGTTTTGGCAATTAGGAATGAAGCTGCTATACTCATTTGTGTGCAGGTTTTTGCACGGACTTTTCAACTCATCTGGGTAAATGCCAAGGAGCACAACTGCTGGATCGTATGTTACGAGTACGTTTAGTTTTGTGGGAAACCGCCAAACTGTCTTCCAAAGTGGCTGTACCATTTTGCATTCCCACCAGTGATGACTAAGGGTCACTGTGGCTCCACATCATTGCCAGTGATTGGTGCTGTCAGTGTCCTGGATTTTGGTCTTCCTAATAGGTGTACAATACTATCTCTTTTATTAAAATTAAAAACACAATAAGATATCACCTCACACCTGTCAGAATGGCCATCATCAATAAATCAACCAACATCAAGTACTGGCCAGGATGTGGAAAAAAGGGAACACTTGTGCACTGTTGGTGGGAATGTAAATTGGTGCAGCCACTGTGGGAAACGGTATAGAGGTTCCTCAAAAAATTAAAAATAGAAATACCAAATGACCCAGCAATTCCACTCTGGGTATTTATTGGAAGAAATCCAAACACTAATTCAAAAAGATATATGCCTCTATGTTCATTGTAACATTATTTATAATAGCCAAGATATGGAAGCAACCTAAGTGTCCATCAATAAATTGTGTAAAGAAGATGTGGTACTATCTCATTGTTTTAATTTGCAATTCCCTAATGACATATGATATTGAGCATCTTTTCGTATACTTATTTGCCATTTGTATATCTTCTCTGGAAAGGTGTCTGTTCAGGTCTTTTGCCCATTTTAAATTGGGTTGTTCATTTTCTTATTGCTGTTTTAAGAGTCTTAATATTTTGGATAACAATCTTTTATCAGGTATGTGTTTTGCAAATATTTTCTGCCAGTTTGTGGCTTGTCTTCTCATTTTCTTGATTTTTTTAAGTCTATTTTCTCTCTGTTGTTCAGATGGGGTGATTTTTATTGTTCTGTCTTTATTCACTGATTTTTTCCTCTGTCCTTTTCTACTCTGCTGAGTGTATTCATTGAGTTTTTGTTTTAATATTTGTTATTGTATTTTAGTTCTTAAATTTCTTTTCTTTTTTCTTTTTTTAGTTTTAAAATTTCTGTTCCATTCTTTTTTATATCTTCTATTTCTGTGCTGACACTTTCTATCTCTTTTTATTTTTCTCTGTCTAATTTTCTCTTTTTCTATTTTTTTGCCAAGACTATTCTTTTCATTTGTTTCATGCATGTTTATTGATCGTCGAAGTGTTTTTATGATGGTCCCTTTAAAAACCTCTGTCAGATAATTCTAACATCTCTGCCATCTTGGTTTTGACTTCCATCTATTGTCTTTCTTCATTCAGTTTGAGATCTTCCTGGTTTTTGAGTAATATTTGATTAAAACCTGGGCATTTGGGGTATTATGTCATGAGACTCTGAAACTCATTTAAATCATCTATTTTAGCTGGCCTCCTCTGACACTGGCCTCATGTATTTTAGCAGGGAAGAAGGGTGTCACATCATTACTACTAAATGGAGGTAGAAGTCCAGGTTCCTCACTTGGCCCCCACTGACTCATCAGTACTGCTGGACAGGGGTGAGAGTTTCTGCTCTACACTAGGCCTCCACCAATAGCTCACTGCCTGGGAGGGGTTGGAGTACTGAGTTACTGCTTCCTTTGTTACTGCCTCTTCTGACCTTTGGGATGGGAGGTTAGCTTCTTTACCTTTGGGCAGTGGTGAAAGTCCCGACTCTCTCCTGGGTCTTCTCCGACATCAGCTCAGAGATAAAGAGGGGGCACCTCATTACTGCCATGTAGAGTTGAAATTCTAGGATCCCCACATTGTCTCTACTGACAGTGTTTGGATGCGTCTTATTACCTGTCAGTGGGGATGACAGTCCCTTCTCTGTACTTGGATTTCTCTGACACCGCACCAACAGTGAGGGGTTGGAGATGTTGGGGCATGTCTAAACTTCCCAGTTAGCCTTTGTAGTATGGGTGGGGACAGGGCCATGGTTTGTTCTCTGGTTTTGACTGGAGTCAGATGATTGTTATGTGAAGATTTTCTATCTTGCTAGATTGATCTTTTCCTAGTCCTGTGGCTAAAAAGAGCAGTCTTGGTGGGGACTCTTGGTCTATGCCTGTTGGTATGTCTGGCTTGCTGACTTCTTTAGCTCCAAATCTGGGATATATGAGGCAAAAAAAAATTCATGTCATTTCTCTCATCCTGAAGACCTAGGTGGCCTGCCTTCTTCTCTCTTTCAAAGTCTTAGGTTTGTTTTATACAGAAAGCCCAGGTTTTTACTTGTAATAGCAAGAGGAATAGGGCAAAGTACATCTATTCCATCTTCCTTCATATTACTTTGAATAAACAGAAATACTTCACACCTTTCCTTACTGTCACTTCTATCTTTCAAAGAAATTAAATATCGTGGCTTAAAATGAATCAATGCAATGATAATTTTAGAAAATTATTATGCCAATCCTGAAAGAGACATCTTTTGGACTTTGATAGCATAATAGTAATGGACACATAGAGTCTGCTTATTTGCAGCAATCAAGATTGCTTTTTCAGATTCTGCAGAAGGGGTGACAAGTCCCTTTGAATGTCAAGCTCCATTGCGTGGGTTTGTTTTTGTGGCCTGAAGTGCAGAAAAACCAGCTTTGTAAATGTTGAGCTTTACTGTATGTAGTTTGTGTTAAGGAAACCAGAGATGTTATAATACAGAATGTGCCTTTTGCAGCTCTGCACTGAAGTCTACCAACCTCCTTACCTCCACCTTACTCCACCCCTTACCTTCTTCCAACACAGTCTCCCATCTGGAGATTATGATACAATCTTCAGGTCACATGCCCTGCCTTGTAGAGTCACACTTTCCCAGCAATGGATTGTCTGCCTGCTTTTCAGGCCACTCTCTGTGAGTATCATTTCTCACAACTCAGCTTTTGATAAAGATTAGATGGCTGGGATTTCAAGGTTACCTTTTCCAATAAGAAGTGCTGGGAATGGCGATAAGCTGTCTTGTTGATTCACAGCATATGCTTTGCCAGTTAACAAGGAGGGAAGGTCAAGAAAATTAATGCCTATCTTGCAGGGGGCTGTGATGATCAAATGTTGTCAAGCCCCCCGCTCAGTGCCTGGTACCAAGGAATACAATAATAAATGGCAGGTCCTTCCCTCTACCATATACCCTAGTCCTTATCTCCTAGGTCCTGCTACCATTTTATCTTCTCACATCTCCCCTTTGCACTTTACCACACCTACTCCTCCTCCCCTCCAGAGGCCACCAGAGACAGCAGTTTCCATGGTAATCAGTGTCCTCATTAGTTTGAAGTTTAATGTTCCCTAAGTGTCTGTCTGGACTGGGTTCCTAGCTCATATCAGAGAAAGTTTTCCAGTCATCTCCAGGACTGTTGCGAAATTGTCAAACATAAACCATTATATTTCAGTCATTCTAATTAGACGCAAGAGCACACAATGTTATTTTGGTGTAACAAGAGAGGATGTGAGGAAATCATCTCATCCTGTTCACGGCTCATAGCTCCTGTGCATCTGGAGAGTCATTCACTGACCAGCACTCACTGATAAGGGATTACATCACTGGGTTATAGGTGTGAGAATGTGAGTAAAGTGTACAGGAGATTGGGCAACAGGGAACCAAACTCACTGAGGATTTTCTCTTTCCTCATCTTCCCACCTATCCGTTTAGGCTTGACAGTCACAAGAGTTTCCTGTTCTGTTCATGCTTACTTTCTGTACTGACCCCCAACCTTGTTCCTGACCTTGCTCCTATCCCTGACCTACTTTGTTCATTCATTCATTCATTCATTCATTCAGCACCCATTTATCAGTCCTACTGTATGCCAGGCTCCATTCTGCAGATATAGTAATGAATAAAATAAACAAAGATCCCTAAACTCAAGGAGCTTACAGCTAAGCAGGGTAAGATACACAAAACAAGTACCTACAGAATGATATGCAAAATGAAAGCTGAGTTTTGAAGCAGAGGTTTACAATCTCACTCCTGACTAGGGTCCTAGCCCCGTTTCTCCCTTTTTCTCTCCTCATCGATGGTCTATATAATAAGAATAGCTTCTCTTGTCCCCTTCCACATCTGCTAAGGGACCACATGAGTACACATGAGAGTTTGACACCCATTACTGTTACCAGTGGCATGAGGTTAGAGGTGGGGGTGAGTCTCCTGGGAAAAATGGCCAAGTGAGGCCCCCACATCCTGGGGGCCCTTTGGAAACAGGAAAGGAACCCATTGCCCAGCAAGGCAGGGAAGAGCAGCCATCTCCAATCTTTTGAGGCATTTCCAGCTGAATCAATATCATCCTCTCCTGCTCCCCATCACTAACCTCCTGTTTTGGTTTCTTGGTCAGGCCTCCATCACCTGACCATTCTTAGTTTGCCAGATAAGAGAAAGGGAAAACTGACACTTGAACCAGGATGCTTAAAAACTCTGCCCAGTAAGCAGAGGAAATGGATAGGATAGGGGTAGGTATGCGATGTGCAGGAAAAATGCCCTAGCACAATGAAGACAACTTTGGGAGAATTTGAATAGACCATTAAGTGTCAGGGATAAGGGTTAGGGGCTAGCCTGATCTCTGGGACAGCTGAGAAGCTGGGGGTGATACAGAGACCTCTTGAAGAACTGAGTGAGGTCTGCTGTCTGGATGTGATAGACAAGGCCTGGCTTTGGCTGCCACAGTGCACCAACTGCTGACTATGTGGTCCTGGGTCTTACGGTTGCTAAATTTAGCAAATAAAGGTATAGGACTCCATTAAATTTGCACTTCAGATGAACAAAACATAATGTTTTAATATAAGTATATGCCATGCAATATTTGGGCCATACTTATACTAAAACATTATGATTGTAAATGTGAAATTCAAATTTAACTGGTGTCCTGTTTCATCTAGTAACCCTCCTGGGCAGCGTAAAAACTATCATGTAAGGGAAGGACTAGCTTTACATTTTTGTCTGTTTCCTGGGGCCTAGAGTAGGACCAGTGGGTAGTTAGGCCTGGGTCTGAGAGCAGGAAAAAGGATTTCACTGACAGGAGGCTCAAAGAAGGCCATAAGGAGCCTTTCTGGGTGGCTTGGAATTAGAAATCTTGAAGAGCCTTTCCAGTTCTGATAGTCTCGGAGCCTCATAATCTTCAAGGATTTTGAGAGAATGGGGTGGGCAGATGACAGAGGAGGATAGGACTGAAGACTAGAAGCCCCTAAACAGCCTTGACCATTTTTCTTTCTGGTGTTACGATGGTGAGATGCATGCCGATGCATCAACTGGCACGTGGACTTCTCTGTGCAGATGGGGAGTCAGAGCTTCTGCAATATTCCAAATGCTCACACTGTCATTGATTCTGCTCTTGAGTTTCTGATACCCTTTCTCCAAAGTAACACTGCTGGGAGACCCAGTTGAACTCTAGGTTTTCTTTCCTCAGTGCTCTGCCCTCCCCTCCTCATCCCCCTTCTTGATGAAAATGACAGCAGCAACCTACATGTAGACACCATTTCAAAGTTCACAGGGTGATTGGCCATCTGTTACTTGTGTGGATTCTCACACATCTGAGACGGAGTAATCATCTCCAAGTTACATTTGAAGAAACCAAGCCCCAGAGATTTGCCCCGTGACAGTCACACAGGTTGGGCCTCCGCCCCCTCAGGCATTTTTATAGCAAACATCATTGCATGCCTACTAAGTGATCCATATTAGAGGTTAGGCAAATGAGAACAGTATGACCCAGTATCACCCAGTTTCTGCTCCCAAAAGCCCCCAGACCGCGATTGGGGGGGTGAGAAATCAGGGTTGGGGAACAGATGCATACTGAGGCAGGAATAACAAAATCCAAGTCCTCAGGGCTGGCTTCATATGAATGAGGACTCCCTCTGTAGTGGCCCAGTAGAGGGGGTGACCACTCAACCTCCATCATTCTTCCTCTCCAATAACAGCTCTTCCTCTCTTTTCAGGCTGGCCATAATCTCCACTTACTCCCTTGGTGCTGGCCCCTGGAAGTGTCTCTGGGCCCCATGCAGTTGGACTAGGGCCTACTATAGCAGCTTCCCCTTGGCAGGGAAGTACAGATTCTTTCCCTGCTAGGCTCCCCCAGGGCCTTGCAGAAGCTTTCCCTCGCCTACCCCACCCTTTTGTCAAATATATATATTTTGTGGAATTCTCCATGGAAGCACATTAAAAGAGAATTGGTGCTCTTTTTTAAGTGGGAGCTGGCAAGCCCAGAGTCCTCTGCTCAGACCTACTGTGGTTATACCTGGAGTGTGTCTCTGAAAGCCCAGGGCCAGCAGATCACACTTCAGAAATAGCAGTGAACTTTACTAGCCATCACAGGGCGTGCTTGTCCTGCAGGCCCCTCTCACGAATGGTGGCCCAAATTAAGCTTATAATTTCCTCTACCACCCTGCAAGAAGTGCTCCTCCACTCAGGGACCAAGTCAGAATCTTGGCTGTGGCTCCTCTCCCCACTCACCTTCACACCAGTTAAGCAGGCTAAACTATTTCTTGTTTGCAAGAATCTTCTCTATTCCTCACCATTCACCTGTATTCAATATTTATAGAGCTCTGTTTTATAGAGCTCTGTTCTATTATAGGGGATAATCTCAGAAAGTTTCCTGAACAAGAGCCTGGATAAGGAGTGGGCTACCTCTATCCCAAACAGTCAAGTCAGTCTAATGGGAGATGGAGCTGGGCCAGTAGGCCTTTCTGTGCTGGGGAAAGTCTCATCAGCCCCTCCACTGACTTTGTGTGGACGTGGAGCTTGTCTTGCAGCTAGGTGCTAAGAAAGGAGAAAAGGGTGATCCTGTGTGTCAGTCATGAAGGCAGCTGACAGTTACACTGCGATTGAAAGTTATCCTCATGTGGCACTTGGCACAAATCACCATT
>NW_006433948.1:2300988-2302010 GCF_000325575.1 Pteropus alecto | reverse complement strand
ACCACCCAGTGCCCACAGAATTAAGCCCAAACTCCTTGTCCCGGTGTCCAGACTCTTGGAGATTGGCTCTGCTGCCATTTTCAGCCTCACTTCCCACCAACTGCTTCACAGAACTACTATTCCATCCAAGCAGGTGAGCTACATCCAACACTGTTCACATATTTTCTGCAGAACTGATTGGGACTGCACTGAATGCAAGGAAGGTTCCCAGGCTGAAGCAGGGTCCGTGGTGGGTGCCCACCAACAAACAGGACTCACTTGTAGAGGCATCCGAGTCTCAGAGAGGAAAGTGCCCAGGTGGGGCCTCTGCTTTAGAAGAGATATCCAGAACCTGACCATTTCCCACTATCCTGCCTACCACCAGTCTGGCCTGAGCCACCATCACCTTTCACATGGATTATTGTGGTAACTCTTGAAAAATCTCTTCCTTCTTCCTGGCCCTCTGAAACCACTAGGCAGTCCTGTCCCCTCCACTCAAAACTGTACAGCAGCTCATCATTTCAGTCACAGTAAGAGGCCAAGGCCTTATACCATTTGGCCCCACCAAGCTCGCTGACCTCACCCTCTCAGTTCCTCTCATTCACTTGGCTTCAGTCTTCTGCTCCTCAAAACCTGCCAGGCATACCCCACCTCAGGGTCTGTGCACTGGCTGTGTCCTCTTCCTGGAACATTCACAGTCTAGATAGCTGCATGGCTTGCTTCGTCATCTCCTTCAAGCCTTTGTTCAATTGCTTCCTTTTTAGTGTGGCCTGAGCACACATTTCAAAATTGCGAAGCCTGTCCTCCCTCCTCATCCTCCCCACCTTTAGCATTCTGAATCCTTACTCTGTCCCAGTGATTTTTCTTTTGCCAGGGTGCTTATCACTTTGTAACACACTATATAATTCATTAGTTGATTTCTATCATCTGTCTTCCCCTACCAGAATGTGAATGTCACGAAAGTATGATTTTTATTTTTATTTTATTTTATTATTTTTTTAAGGTAGAGCTTGATAGGACCTAGTCCTACTCTCTCTTTTATC
>NW_006433948.1:2296132-2300757 GCF_000325575.1 Pteropus alecto | reverse complement strand
CTCGAGGTCCATCCATGTTGTTGCAAATGGCAGTATTTCATCTCTTCTTATGTCTGAGTAATATTCCATTGTATATATGTACCACAGCTTCTTTAGCCAATCATCTCTTGTAGGACACTTCAGTTACTTCCATGTCCTGGCCACCGTGAATTTTAAAATTTATTTTGCTTAGTAATATAATGCAGCTGCCTCAAACAGTACCTGCCATACACTTTACCCTCAGCGATCACGTGCTGCACTGAGAAACTGTTTCTGTCTTACACAGTTTCATCTAATTGGCCTGTAGCACACACCTGGCTGGACTGAGATGCTTTCACACTCATAAATCCACAAAGTCCCCAGACATATACCTGGAGATGCTCCCTATTGATATGGGTCTATAAGCATCTATTGACAACTATTACATATTTACCTTTGTATACATAGATGCACACACAAAGGCCACATGTGCACATACACATGTATGGAGAAACCATATTTAAAAAATTTATTTTTATTAAGATCTTGATGGACCTTTTTGTTTTTACAAAACCTATAGAAGAGTTGAAAGAATTGTACAGTGAACAGCTACCACCTTATATACTTATTCCATTATATAGCTTTATCATACATCTAACATATCCCTCGAGCCATTGATATATCCTATATGTATGTACAAACTTAATTGCAGCCATCAGTACTCTTCACCCTCAAATTCTTCAGCATTAACAAGTTCAATATTTGTTTACTTTTCATGTAAATTTTGTGAAGAGAAATGCACAAATATTAAATTTATATTTGTTGAGTTTTGACAAATGAGTTTTTGACCGGTGTAACTCAAAGCTCTGTCAAAACAGAACATCATTGTCACCTTCAAAATTTCCATCATGCCCCTTCCTAGTCAATTCCTTAGCAGAGACGATCTCTGCTCTGATTTCTTTTACTATAGATTAGTTTTACCTGTTTTAGAATTTCATGTACACAGAATAATTTGATATGTACTCACATTTGTTTATTATTTCAATAAAAAATATATTCGGCACCTACTATATGCTCATAAACTACATCTGATGTCTGTTCATAGAAAGTAGTGTGTTCTCCTGGAAAGGCCAAAGGTATTTCTAGGCATGGCTGGTGATCTCTCACCTCCCCTGCAATCACTGTCAGTTGAAAGACCATAGACAGCTGGGCCTCAGAAACAGAAATGCGAGCCCTGTGTGTCGTGTGTGCCCTGGGCTCCTTCATGCCCTCCTCTCCCCGCATTAACATCGGCCCTGAAGGCCTTTCAGAAGCCCTAACCCCATGCCTATTGACTTCCCACACCAAAGCTTCATCCACACTTCTCTTTGTTGGTGTGCAAGGAGGTGTCACAATATTAGTCCAGGCCATATCCAAATGGATAAAAGTACAAGTGGGTAGATAGCTGAAAGTAATTGGAGAAGCAGAGGTGGCATGTAATCTTGTGATCCTGTGGAGAGGTGGGGATAGGAGTGTGAAGACTAGGCATGGGTTGGAGAAGAGAGGAAACATTGCAGGCCCCTGGATCAGTTGCAGCTGGGCAGCTGAATAGCACTTACCTGGAGCAACTGGGAATCTGGGCATAATGTACTTTCTCTCCAAGAAGGACAGTACGACTGCCCTAGAGATCTTTGCTGTTTTCCACTGGATGTTCTGCTTCTTCTTTCTCCGTGAGTTTTTAGCCTTTGGTAAGGTGACCAATTGTCCGAGTTTGCCTGGGACTGAGGGGTTTTAGGGTTTAGCAGGATTTTTGATTCTAAAACCTGGGTTGTTTCCAGCAAATCAAAATGGTTGGTCACCCTGGCCTCTAGTCTGACATACCTGGGCATGGTACTCATGGGATCCGTGAATGTACATGTGGGTATGTATGTGTGCATATGGATGTGTGCCTATGTAGGGGTGCGTGTGCATGTGTATGTGAGACTTGTTGCAGATGTGTATGGTGAATCCTCCTGGGTCTACACTCGGTCATGTAGGGCATGTTTTGGGAAAATGAGGAGCAGTTCCACTGATGCAAGCCAAGAAAAAGGGCTTAGCTGCAATGTTAGGGACTTGACAGAGCATTGGTGGGAGACAGTTGTCCTGGTGACAGACAGAGGCTCTGCAAATGTCTGGTCTGGAAGAAATCATCCATCTATCTATCCACTTTTTGTATTGTTTCTATCACAAACACTGTGTGAAAGTTAGTTATATGCTCACCACTGTGTTTTAGATGCTGAAGGAAAGCACCCGTATGTGAGGGGGGGTCTGGAAAAAAATTCTAATTTGTCAGGTGGTTTAGGTAAGTACTGGCTGGAGGCAGGGACATGAACTGAATGACTTTGTAAGATATCTGGGAAGGAAGAATACCTGGAGGTTACCTTTGAATAGGGAGAATGGGCTAGAGGACAGGGAATGGGGGCTGAGAGGCCTGCCTGGGGTGGGCACCAGGACCCCCAGGCAATCAGAGCTGGAAGAGACCAGGAGAAAGAAATTCATATGCATTAGGTCCTTTGTACCAGGTATTTTCAAAACTATTATTTTATTTTAGCCTCATACCGACCTTATGAGGTAGAAACTATTATTATGTATAATAATACATACTAATAACTACACACTCATGATGATAGCTACAATTCACATAATATTAGCTAACACTTATTGCATCTTTTTTTCATGCTAGGAACTGTTCTAAGCATCTTTTGTGCCCGATAAGCTTCATTGTACAGATGAGAAAGCCGAGGTTTATGTAGTATAAGTGGTCTGGCCAAGATTACACAGATAGTAAGTGGAGAAGTGGACATGGGGGTTGAGCCCACAAGGGCATGATTCCAGCCTATGGTTCCTTTCTTTGCCTCTTGCATCTCTTCACTTACTGCTGATTAAGAGGTTGGGTATGGACATGTCCCTGGAGTACATGCTAGGCCAGAGAGGAAGGAGGAAACTAGGCCTTCTGCATATGTAAAAATTCCTGACTGAAAGGTAAAAACAGGCAAGCTCAGAATGGCCTCTTACTGAGGACAAGGGCTCCAGCTGGGCTTCTGCACTCTCCTTCCATGTGGCACAGACCTTGGGGGCACGCTCTTCAATAAGAGCTGAGGTCCCTGTCTGGTTGGAGTGACAACAATCCTAACTCTCATCGCTCCAGCTACTGGGGCTCAAAAAATTCCAAGGTGAGTCTGCAAGAACTGGTCTTTTCAGAGGAGGATTGCTCTAGCATCTGCTTTTTCCAGTGAACAGTGACTTTGGCATTTGGTGCTACTCTTCTCAGAAAGAGCAACTTCGCTGTCTGGGCTGGGGCTTCTTCCACTCTGTTAACAAGGCCATTATCTTCTTTGGCCTTGGCTCCAGTTTTCTCAGAAAGCAGAGTCAGCATCCTTATGGCACCTGCAACCAGTTCCTGCCTGTTGACCCTGCTCTGACTCAGAAACTTTAGGACATTGGGTTCTGTTCTGTTTTTGAGTTCTTGTCCTATTCTCACAAACTTAGCTCACTACCACCCTCCCCGCTCCCCTTACTGCCACTGTGTTCTCAGAAGAGAGGAGAGTCCCCAAGGCCTAGGACCTGACACTGCATTGGTGGATGCATAATCATTTATTGAAGGTCACCCTGGGCCAGGTTACATGTAGGGAGGGGGTTGGGGCCTCTAGGCTAATATCTGTCCTTTCGCAATCCAGTTCCTAATCTCTCTCCTCAGAGGTAACCACTGATAATGTTTTCTTTGTGTGTGTGTATGTACGTGTATATAGCCAAAATTTATAGATACACACACACACACACACACACACAACCACACACAACCACACCTATAGCTAAGGGACAGTAAAATATAGGTGTTAAAAGCACAGGCTCTGGAGCCAGACTGCCTACATTCAAATCCCAGCTCTAGTATTTACTATCTGTGCACCTTTAGTAAGTTAAGTATGGTCTTTGAGTCTTGTTTTCTTCATTTGTGAAATGGGTATATTCGAGTGTATTAATTGGGATGGCCTAGGTAGGCCATGGTAACAAATTAACCCTGAAATCTCTGTAGCTTAACCAAACAAATGTTTATTTACTGGTCATGTTAAATGTTCAACATAGGTTGGTGGAAGTCTATGTTGTCTGTGGACACAAATGTTCAGGCTAATAGAGGCCCCACCAAATTGTGATGTTGTGAAATGTGGTTTGAGAGATTACCACAGCAGGGCAAGGAAAAAGAGTGAAGAATTCATGCACACTACTTACTTCCTCCAACCAAAAGTGATAGGTAAATAGTAAGTTGTAGCCTTATTTCTTACTTGCTTAACTGTGACTTAGGTCGAGCATCTTTTCATATATTTATTAGCAATTAGTATTTCCTTTTCTATTAGCTGCCAATTCATAACTTTTGCCTGTTTTTCTATTGACTTTGAGTTGGTTCTTGAAGGACAAATATGAAATAGGTGAAGAAGGAAGAGTGTTGTGGGCAGAGGGAGCAACATAGGGTGAGGAGAGAGCATAAAGCATTTGAGGAGCTGCCAGTGGATAAATGGGATGAGGGGGTGAGAGGCACATAATTGACACTCAATAGATAGATATTGAATGAGTAAATGAATGGATGAATGAATGGGAGAGAGAAGAAACAGGAGACTGGAGAAGCAGGCAGGGGACAGATTGTGCAGGACATT
>NW_006433948.1:2280604-2296025 GCF_000325575.1 Pteropus alecto | reverse complement strand
ACTGTTTCATGATGGTTATGTGGAGCCATGTTTGGGTTTGTCACAGGGCAATGGCATCATATTTGTGTTCATAAGAGATCACTATAGCGCTTTGTAGCAAAGAAATTATAGGAAGAGGCTGTTGCAATGACTCATGTAAGAGATGGTGGGGTTTGGGCCACATCAACAGTAATCAGGATGGAGAGAAGATAAAATGAGAAGAGAAATTCAGGAAATTGGAGTAAAATTAATGAAACTTGATGCTCAGAAGATATGGGAGAAAAGGAGAAGGCAAGACTGAGGGTTTAGGTCCCAGTGTGAGCTGGCAGAGGGGATGAGTAGAGGGAGAAAGCTGTCCCAGAGGACTCTTTATACTATCCAGCCAGCAAACATTTTACCGATATCTCTCACCCACCACTGGCATCTCTCTCTTTCTCCTTGTGGATATATATGTTTTAAAACATTCTTATGGTAATTTTTGTGAGGCTCCAGGAAGGAGTCAAGATAAAAACTGTTCAATCTGCCATGGTCAATTTCTGTCTTTTCTCACCTTTAGTTTGATCCATTTTCTCTCACAGAGTCTTATTCATGGCTATCCTAAAAACTGAGTCCAGGAAAAATTCTGAGTGAATGTGGCTCCCCATGGGTCATTAAATCTGTTGTAACTATGTTAACCCACAGTGTTCCTAATCTTATTGGAGCTTAACATGGCCTCAACTTTATTCTATCCCAGCTTACACTTGCCTTTGTTTCTTGTTTGCCATCATGTGTGCTCCTATCCTGGCTGAAGGTGGGTCTTCTCTTTCTCTGGCATCCTTTCCACTGATACTTTGCAGAGATGCAGAGGAAAGTGCTAGTTGGAGGAAAACTCTTCCTGGCTCTGTCTTTGTAGGACTTCCAATCTCTGGTGGCCAGATCAGTGTGACCCACCAGTGGCTCTCGGCTATTGAACGCCACCCAGAGCAGTGCTGGAGCAGGTCTTGGGGTATAGAGGGCTTATTGCATGGATCATGGCTGGGGAAGAAAACACCTTGTCTTCTAGACCCGAAACAGGTTTCTAAAGCCAGAGAGGAGGTGGGGGGCTGGGGATGTGATCACGTGGGCCTGTGTGCCAAGGTGAGGAAGTGAAAGCATTGAGTGAGCATGGGTGAGAGTGTCTGTGACCTTGGGGTGGACAGAGCCGTGGAGGCAGGGCAAGCCTGAGGAACTGTTTACAAGTCATTAACTCTGGGATGGGCTTCCTGCAGAATTACTTGTGGTCACTAGCACTCTCTACCTGCTGTTCACGCTATACTGCTTTGTCACTCTGCTCATCCTCACCTGGATGGCTTTTGACTGGAAGGCCCCTGAGCGAGGTAAGTGTCCTACTGGGACTGTTTTGCTATCTGCCACATGCTCTTTCCTCTTCTCTTCTTATAATCCTGAGCAACTCTGGCCAATTCCCAGGCAGCCCTTCAGCCTGTCCTTCCCTGGGTTAGAGAAGCTGTGGGAAGGGGTCTTTTTAAGGTGCTAGGAAGACCCAGATCAGAACTGTAGTGGGTTAGGGGAGGGGCAGCTAGTAAAGCAGAAATGTAGGCCTGTCCTACACTGGCCCTGACATACTTAGGCTATCCTGGTTGTCATTTAAGAGGCCAGGAAGCAGCAGAGGGTGAGAGTACCTTGCGGCAGGCTCAAAAGAACTCTGAAGAAGACACTTAGGCTGAGCAAACCTTGGCTACATTGGCTCCATTTTCAGGTGGCCACCGGGTTTCCTATGTTAGGCGTTGGAACCTGTGGAGACAGTACTGTAATTACTTCCCACTAAAGGCGAGTAGCCCCAGATCCCCACGTGGGCCCCGGGCTCAGACCAAAGTCCAGGATGGGGGTTAGGGGCATTACTCACATCAAGGCCCGTGAGAATGATGCCCCCTGAAGTAATATGTTACCCAACCTGCATGGAAAGGCATAGCAGTCCTCTTCCCTGGCCATATCCTTCCTGACTCCACTTTCTTCCACGGCTTGTGAAGACTCATGCTATATCCCCCAACCACAACTACATTGTGGTCTACCACCCTCATGGATTCCTGGCCCATTCTTGCTTCGGTAACTTTGGCAGAGATAGATCAGACTTCGGCAAGCTCTTTCCCGGCATCACCCCTTATCTTCTCACACTGGGAGCCTTTTTCTGGCTGTCTTTCTTCAGAGACTATCTCATGTCTGTAGGTGAGTTGGCTCATAGGGCATAAAGCCAAAGCAAGAATGAGGAAGAAGTGTTGGGGGAGTGGGTGAGAGCAAGGCCAACTCTGTGATCCCCTCTGGTCTTAAAAAGCTGTCCCAAGCTCACCTGCCTGATATGAGGTTCTCCCCTCCTTTGAAGAGGTAGGGAGGAAAGCTAGGTTTGGGAACTGGCCATTGACCTTTTGGCTTTTTCTGCCTGCTAGGAGCCTGCTCTGTGAGCTGTTCCTCCATAGACTTTCTGCTTACCCATAAGGGCACAGGCAACATGTTGATTTTGATACCTGGTGGTCTGGCTGAGTGTGAATATAGCATACCAGGCTCTAATACCTTGTTCTTAAAGAAGCGAACTGGCTTTGTGTACAAGGCTCTTCAGCATGGGTAAGGACAGTTCTGCTCCAGACTGGGGAGAGGGGTTCCAAAAGTCGACCAGAGAAGGAGGAAGGGATTTTGAGGAAATTATATCTAAAATTGCAGAGGAAGCTGCTTTTGTGTTAGAGTAAAATCTGGGCTGCTCGGTCCTAAGGCATTTCTACTTATGAAGAAAGGCTAGTGGGCCAGCCCCAAGACTGGTGTCCTTCACACTAGCCTCTCAGCTGGGCCAGTCCCTCTGTGACAGGTGACTGGCTGCCACCTCACCTCAGAGAAAGGTAAAATTACTATGCAGGTCAAAGGAAAGGAGGCTAAATGAAATGTTCCTTAGGTCCTACCTTTCCATGTTTCAGACCGTGAGTTCCTAGGATGGTTGGATCTTGATTCCTTTAGCTTGCTCCTTCATTGCCCCACAGGCAGCGGTAGACCACTTGGCCCTCACACTTGGCCTGGACCTAAGCCCAGCTAAGTTAGGGGTCAAGAAGCCTATAGGAAGACCCAGGGACCACTGGTGGTCAGTAGGTCTGGCTTTCAGCAGAGTCCCTACCTTTCTGGCCATCAAAGTACATGCCTTTCCTCTGTAGGGCAGCTCTAATCCCTACCTATGCCTTTGGGGAGACAGACCTCTACGATCAGCACATTTTCCATCCCGGAGGCTTGGTCAATTGCTTCCAGAAGTTGTTCCGGAGATTGACGCACATCTACCCTTGTGCTTTCTATGGGCGCGGCTTCACTGAGAACTCCTGGGGTTTGTTACCCTATGCTCGGCCTGTAACCACCGTTGGTGAGTGAGCCCTTCTGCTGGCAGCCTTGTCTAGGATATAGATCCAGTTTTGAGGCTGAACCTTGGCTTTGGCTGTGTCCAGAGGCAAGGAGGCTGACCAGTATGAATGATGAGGTGGGGGTAAGGATGGGAAGAAGCTGGACCTCAGGCCTGAAGCCCATCCTAAGGAGTAGCTGTTGTCTCTTTTCCTTCTCTGTCTGCTCTGGCAGTTAGGAAGCCCATATTTGTGCCCAAGATTGAACAGCCAAGCAAGGATATCGTGGCTCAATACCACACACTCTATATTGATGCCCTGAGGAAACTGTTTGACGAGCACAAGACCAAGTATGGCATGTCAGAAACTCAGGAGCTGGTGATAAATTGACAGACATCCCCAGCAGCCTCTCATCCTGGCCGTACGTTGTGGAACTGGTGAAATGGGACAGACGTTACCTACATGGGTCCTGCTCCTGATTTGGCTGGTCCTCGATGTGAGGAGGAGCTGTCCATTTGGTTGTTTTCTTCCTCCTTCATGTCTCTCTTCCTTCCATCTCTTCTCTGCCTTTTCCTTGGGGACACGAGAGAGGTGGCCCCAAAAGGCAGGGAAGTCCTTGGGGAGAGGTGCCCTTTAGGGTCCCTTGCATATGCCCACTCATTAGCATTGAGGAAAACAATGAACAGAATAAAGAGCTTATCTTCTGATACTACTTGTGCTCCCCACGCACCTCTCCTTCTTTAGATCTTAAGCAGTCCGACCTTCTAGTATGAAGACTCCTGCAGGACTGGGTGCCTTGAAATCCAGTGGACTTTGAGTTCAGGTTCCACTGCCTTCAACCCTTGTGATTTGCAGCGGTCAGTCAGTTCTGAGCCTCAGTTTCCTCATCTGTAAAATGGAACTAATGAGCCCTCCTCTGCTTACCTCAAAGGCTGTTGTGAAGATCAAATGGTATCGAATGTGATTGAACTTTGTAAATTGGGAGAGCTGTACAAAATTATTCGTCCATAATCATTTTGCCCATTTCCTGTCCCTGAGCAAACAATGCCCTAAATTTCATGGCATCTCAATGTTTACAAGTAAGTTTACAGAGTACAGCCTTGTCAACAGTCCTTTGAAAGTCTAAGCAACCTTTCTAATTGGGTGACCCTGGGTGAACTATTTAGTCTTTGAACATTGGTCCTACCATCTGCAAACTTGGGTGACACATCATAGGGAGGTAGAGGCTGTTTTTGCCCTGGGCCTGAAATCTCTGTCATAGATGCCAGAGTCTCAAGCTGAGGGTGCAGTTATAGGAAAAGACCTACAGTGATGGAGGTGGTTCTGTGTGGTCTTGGGCACAGAGAGGAGGTGGGATGTTCTGACAGCAAATTCAGACTATTTATTTTCCTTCCTTCCATTGCCCCCCTCTGAGATGGGTGTCTTGGTCTTTCCCCTAGCTCATGTATGGCATCCCTTGCAAAGAAGCATCTAGCATGCAGTAAGTGCTCAAGCTGATTTCAACAACAGAGAGAAAAAAAAGCTTTATTTGCAAAGAATAAACCATTAATTTACACAAACTTACATCCCAGTTTATATACAGTATGTATAGTTTATATACACAGCATCTCACACTGGGTGCTGACCCCCAAAGCAGCACTGGGCCTGCTCCAGGCCATTCTCATGACAAAGCCCACCCCCCCAGCTGAAAGCTTTTTGAATAAAGAAATGATACACCCCAACTCCCCTTGGAGAGAGCCCTGAAACATATTAAAAGAAAAAATCCAGCTCCTTCTTTGTGCTCACATGGTCTAGAGGAGCCTCCAGGCAGGACCAGGGGAGGCCATGCCAGGGCAGCCTCAGGACTTCCTAGTGTTAGGATAGTCCAGAGCCTTCCAGTCTAGAGGCAGGAGTTGGGAGAATGCCTTAAAGGGAGGAAGACTTCTGATAAAAGCTGTAGCTACTCTCTCCTTGTGTGGCCAGGTTCCTGAAGGGGGCCGAGTGGGACAGGTACAGCTTGACCCTGTCACTCTGTTGAGTGCAAGTCATGGCTTGTTCACTTTGGGTAGGCCACCCTCCCTTTCTGGGCCTCAGTTTCCACATGAGTAAAATGGGATACAATGCAGATTGGGCTAGATTCTCTCTAAGGGTCTTTCTAGCTCTAATTTTCTCTATTTGCATCCACCAGAAGATACATAAAACACGTACTCATACATGGATCAAAGTCTTTTCCACCTGAAGGGTTTCTAGCCCTTTCCTGCTCAGAAAAAAAATCTGGCTCAGGATTAATGAAGGGGATATAAGGCAAAGATTACATTTTCCAAGGAGCCAGGGACTGAGCAGCCCTGACGGCTACCTTTTGTGCCAGCTTTGGCTGATGAATTCCAAGCAGCTGGCAAAGGATTCTGCTATGCATTTCTCCTTCAAACTTGTCATCTGCTTGCTTACCAATGTCCTTGTCCCATTCTCCATGCTAGCCTTAGCCCTCTGGTAAAGTCACATCAACATATTTCCAAATGGTAAATCTATTTCCACATTCTCTTATTAGTAAGTTGCTTCACTACTTTGGCAATAACTTGGCTGCAACAGGGCTCCCCAGCTACCTATGGTTTCCATCATGAAGCCCTCCCTCTAGGGTGCCTTTTGAGGCTTCAAAATGCATAAAAGGTCCTGTGCGAATCTTATTTCCTGTCTAATCCCCTCCACATTAGGAGACTAGGCTGGGTATCAGAATGTCCTTTAGGGGCACAATTATGAAGCCTTGTCCTTCCATTTGCTCACAGCATTTTGGCTTTAGGAACAGTCCTTGCTCTTTCCTCCATCCCTGAGCAATCCTGGGGTACCAAGATCTCAGTGGTATGGTGGAAAGAGATATGGAGTCACTTAGTAGCTGTGTGAAGTTGGCCAGCTCCTGTAACCCAACTGCAGAGCAACCAAAGGAAGACCTTACTTGCAATTGGTTTGTTGGGTGGGTGAAAGAATACGAGTGATATCATTTCTGTGGGTGCTAAAGCCCACTGTTTGGACATGGTGCCAAGATGATTCTTCTGAACACAAGAACCAGCTCTGAGGCTGATGGCTGTTTCCCAAAGAAACGTTCTACTCTTTTGCCACAGAGCCCCTTGCAGCCAAGAGAACAGGAATTATCACCAAGGGATGAAAATGAGCATCTCTGCATGCCTCCCTAGGACCCTCAAGGATTTGGGGTCCATATCACCACTTTCATTGCTTCTTTCTGGATCCCAAATTCAACACAACACTGCAGTGCAATGGAATGATTTTTGAGTCAGACCTGGCTAAATGAAGTCCCAGGCGTGTGAGTTAAGCTGGGTAAGATACTAGTCAAAGCACTTAACCTCTCTGAGCCTCATCTAGACAATGGGATTTGTAATATTATCAAAGAAAATAATAAGAGAGAAAGTACTTTCCAAACTTTAAGGAGAAATTCTCACCTGTTCCCGCTATAACTTAGGACTAAGGCACTTTAAAGGAGCCAGGGCCAGACACGTGCCTAAAATTTGCCTCCCTGGGGGTGCAAGGCTATTATTAGAAACCAGACAATGGCACCACAGCCTACCACCTCCTGTCCTGACACTTGAAGGGCTAAGCAGTGTAGTTGCTTAGAAAGGGAAAGCACAGCAGAGAAATGAGTACCTGTTGCTCTTGGTACATTTCAGCTGCCTAAAGAGACTTATTCCCCATCTCCTCGAGAAGAGCAAGAGTAGCAGGCTGTAGAAGATCAGCCCTCTCAGCTATGGGCTGGACACAACAACCAGGAGTCAGGCTGGGCCCAGGCAGTTAGAAATAAGGCCCTTGAATCGTCCCACCATATGACCTGGTGGGAAGCTTGGGGAAGTGGGGACATGTCTTTGCACCAGACTAGAAGGCAGAACCCTCCCAACGCCTAGATGCTGGCTTCTCTTGAGCCTTAATTCAGGGGAACAGCACCAGAATCCATGGTGACTGCTTTTCTGTGGCTTTCTGAAGCCAGAATGAAGAAAAGAAGGCTGAGTGGGGCATCAGCTGCTGTCCTTTCAGCTAAGGTCTGGGCTAATGACCACTTGGCTTGTAGCAAACTTGATAAAAACCCTGTCCTATCTCCACCTCTCATCCCTTCCAAGTCAGGTAGAAAAGCTGTACCTCGCTGATGCCCAAGGGCAGGCTAGGGTTTGGGAGTTTTAGTAGGCCATTAAGGTAGCTGCCTGAAGATTAGGATTTGAAGGGACTTCTGCAGGTCATCCATTCCAACACTTTATTTACCCCAGACACAACATGACTAGATGAATATTTGTGTTGCTTAATAAATGGAAAATTCTCTTTGTGCCCAGGTAATCTAAAGAGTACCCCAAACCCACATAAGCACAGGTACCAGGTTAGGCACTTGTCTCAGACAGAGGTAGGCTCTGTGGAGAAAGAAGACGAGTTCTAGTCAGGTTGGGAAGGGGGGCAATCAAGAGGGGACCCAGGGAGTTTTCTGAGCCTGAAGCGCAGTTGTAAACAAAATGAAATACATGTGACCCCAAGTCTGGCTTCAGGTTTGTATACAGGAAGGTTTGTGGCCATTCCTTGCAATCACTCCAAGGAAGAGCACACCGCCTGTCCCCAAAGCTTGGTGAGCTGCCACGACATGGCTCTCAGCCTGAGTGGGAAAAGCACTGTGGCCCACTGGCTGGCTGCATGCAGCGCAGGGCAGTGACGATAATTCCACTGCCGGGCAGCTTTCTCCCCTGGTCTCTACCCCTCCCCACCCCTGTCCCCAGCCCCACCTGAGAGGAGCAGCAGCCCTCTTGGAATCAGCAGTTGTCCCCACAGTCTTGACTGCACCTCTGTTTTTTCTCACCTGCTGCCCTGGACCCTCGCTTTAGTGCAACAAACAATAACTGACAACGGGGATCTTGAGGTTGAAGACTGTATGCCAGTCGACATGGACCCAAGTAAGAAGGTTCTGCTTCATGTAAACCCTGGGGCTCCATCGACTGTCCTGTTAACTCAAAGTCATTCTGGAAAGGCAAGCAGGCCTCGTCATCCTGGTGTCACTAGGGAATAAATAGCAGTGGGGCATTTGTCTCTGCAGCTGCAACACCCATATACCTCACTCCACAGCAGCTCTTAGATGTTCCAGGAGTCCCAGCTCCCAAACCTGGGGCAAGGGCAAAGGCAGGGGCAAGACGGGGGAATCTACGATGCGGGGGCCTCGCCCAGCCTAATGGCCCCAAAGAAGGTGGTGTGCTTGCTCATGTTGATGGAGATGTCAGCGTGCACCATCTTCACGGCGATCTTCTGCCTGGCTTTGAGGAGGCAGACGCCTGCGGTGTAACAGGTGTTGTAGTTGGTCTTGCCCGTCTCGATGCTGCGCGTACACTGCAGAAAGGGCCTCTCATCCACCACCACCTCGTAGCTGGCGAAGTCCGTGAAGTTGATGTAGTACACCTGAGCGAGAGGTGGCATGGAGGGTTTGGGGGAGCGTGGCACTAGAGGGGGACCTCCCCGCAATGGACAGATGGGCCTCCACAGATGAGCTGCCAGTACACCTTGGGAAGGGGCAGTGCCACCGGCAGGTATGCTAGTTAGCTGACAGGAAAGGAGGGGTGACAGGCTTATACACTGTCCTTCTCCGACCCCATGGGGCCCGATCGGCTGAGAAAATCTTTCCTTCGTCAGCATAGCAGCTGTAAACTGCGAGGGCAATAACCATGCCTTGTTTGCCTCTATCCCTTCCCCATCACCGCTGTCCCCTCTGGTGGGAAGCACACTGCTCTGCACAAAGCAGGTACTCAATCAGTGCAACATACACAAAGGAATATAGACTAACTTCCAGCTTCAGGCCCCAAGGACTATTTGTAGATAAACTGAGAAGTCACTGATTTCCCAGAGAGGGGAAAGTGACAACTTGCCATTCCTTCAGCTCTTTAATGGTGGCCGCTCACTCAGCTTGCAGCCTCCCCACCACCCCCCTACGGTGGCTGGTTTCCGCTCACTGATTCTCAGTGTCCCTCGACCCTCTCATCTGATGATTGAGGAAACAGATCCACAGAGATAGAGAGCTATCCACCACAAATGAGAAAGAATTTGGAAGGGCAAAACCGAGGTGCCTAACTGTACTTTGTGGCCAGAAGGAACTGCTCAGCTATGTTCAATGGCCTGCTGTCACGGAAATTTTCCCAGCATACATGGTGTCAAGACCCTGAGGCCACTCCCAAGTCTCTCGTAGGCCCAGAAAATTAATTTTTTATCCTTCACTACTCTTACCTGTCACATCCCGCCCTGAGCTTGATCACTCCCTCCCCTGACAATGGAGTTTAGGACAAATGGCCCATAGGACATTGAGATTACACCCATGTGCACCCTGGGGATTGGGACCCTCATCTCTCACCCTAAATCACTTTCATAAAGCTTGTTCCCTCCATGAGCTCTTCAGGAGGGAGCACTGCATTCAGACAATACCCAATTTCTTGGATCAGGACCTGATCCGTGCCAAGATGCTTGGCGGGCGTAGCAAATGCTCGTTAGCCTACCTTCTCTGGCCACTGTCCTGTGAGGCCCTTCTGCTGGCTCCATCACCCATCCACCCGCCTGCCTGCTGCCTTCCTCATGGAAGCCCCAACTTCAAGGCTAATCTACCTCTATCTCTGAGGAGCCACCCAGTGGGGCTAAGTGACAGGGGTGAAAGTGGATGGGCACTTGCAGACCTGGGGAGTGGGCCCTGGGTGGGACTAGGACAAATGCAGAGGGAGAACGATGCCAGGAAGGAGGCAAGAATAACAGAAACAGAAAGGTAGAGAAACAAACAGCAGAAAGAGGAAGGAAAGACAGTCAGAAATCCTTTGAGGTGGAGTTTCCTGACAAAGCTAGGCCGTGGGGGGAAGGGGTTCTCAGCACTCCTGGAACTGACTTTCAAAGAACTTACCGAGACAGACTTCAAGTTTGGCAGTAGAACCAGACAGCTTAGCAAGGGAAGCAAGGCGTTGGGGCCCTGAGGGAGGGAATCAGATGGCAGGGCGTGGGAGGGGCCTCTTTTCAGTTTTTCAATGATATCTGGCTAGGAAAAAAACAAACAGCCCCCCTCTCTGTTTCCTGCTTTCAAGGCCTTCCAGGTGTGGTGCCTCCAGCCCCCTCACCCGCCAAAGCAGGAAGTTAGCCATTGGCTAGTCTTGGCTGGCTCCACAGTGCCCTTATGTGGCCTGCACCGGATCTGCATTCTGGATATAAGAAGAGTTAGGCCTAAGACCGTACTCACTTCTACCTGACTATAGATGAAGTAGGTGCCGTCCACCAGTACCTCCAGCTCCCCGCTGCGGGGATGTAGCTTAAACACCTTGGGGTTCATAGTGATGCGAGACCAGTCATTGAGCACTCCACCTGAAAGATCTCAGTATGAGAGAAGGGCAGTCACTCAATACATGTCAGAATAATCTGGGCGGTAGAAACAAGAAATATCAATCAGCACACAAATCCCACCCCTGTCGCAATACAACCTGGGTAGTCCAGAACGGCAAGCTTTAACAGTGGCATTTGGAAGCAGAAAAAGCGCTCTGTTTGTAAAGTGGCTGCCAAGCTGGCCTTAGGGCCCTGGCTCTCTTCCTCTCTCCTTTCCTGATCTTTCCATCTGGAAGGGTCTTTAACCAACCCCTTCTAGCTTGAACCTGGGAGTGTGGAGTGGGAAGAAAGTGGGCACACTGACCTATTTTCTTTGTTGTTCTGAGGCCTGCACAGGCAAAATTCAGACACTGAGTGGCAGGCTAGGTCTTATTATTCCATTTTATTTCACTAGCCGTAACTCCTGGATCTCTCTCCTATCTTATATGTTCATGGATTTTCTCCTTCTTAAGAGATTCTGCCATGCCCACTCCTTTCTGGAAAGTCTCCCAGAGCCCCCAGGAAACCACATAGCTCAAGGAATTGCCTTCCTGGAGAACCTTAGGGATGAGGGGTAAGTCAGACTCCATGCCAGTCAGACTTCATGCCAGCATATGAGGGTAGAGGAAAGGCTCCCCTTTCCATCCTACAGAAAGTGGGGTACCATCCCACACAAGAACCGAGAGGCTCAGCCCTGGGGGACTTCTCTGTAGAAAATGGCCATTCTTCACCCAAGAAATTATGGTGTGAACATCCATCCTTGGCTAGTCTCAGGAGGCTTGCCTCTCTGAGGAAAGCAGCCTTCTGGAAGAGCTGGCCATCTTCCCTTGAGATGATAAGTGGATGGGGAGGATTTAGGAGAAGATGCCCAGCTCAGCCACTTCAAAACTGCTCTGCATGACATCCTCCTGTCCCTGGCCCCTCGCTTCTGCTCCTAGCGGAACCACAGACCAGCAGAGATGACCACTGGGGATGGGCCTAGACGGGTGGGAACCAGTCTTGTGATGTGGTAATGCAAGTAAAACCGGTAGCTTCTGGCACAGAGTAAACACTGAGGCTACCATCCACACACTCGAACAAATCTATTTCCTGCCTGTCTAACTCCTTCATGGATAGGTGGAGATCACAGCCCACCCAGGGCCCTGGGATCCAGGGCACTTGGCACCAACAGGACCACTTGGTTTTAGTGCCATTCTGTTTCTATTTATATTTCTGAGGCTGTTAAGTCAGGTATCCATGGTACAGCTAAGCCAGATCATCAAGGAAGCTCAGCCTAGCCAGTGCAGGGCTGACCAGGATCTTTAAAGCCATCCCCATGTGGCAGCTTTCTTAACCTTCATTGACTGTACCTGCGCTCATGGCCCTCTCCTTCCCCTCCAAGCTCTGTAAGCGGCTGGCATCTTGGCTGGCTTGCTGCCTCCCAAGGCTCTTGGGGAGTTTATGCATTTTACGCTTTGTGCACCCTGGGGACTGGACATTATTTCAAAATGCTGTTCGTTAATGAATGTTCACATCTCTTTGAGGAAAAAAATAAACGTAACCATTCAGTGGAGTATACACACACAACACTGAAGTAGCATAGTGCAGTATAAAGAGTCAGGCAGCTGTAGCTTTGAATCCCACCTCCCACACTTAACTGAGGTCTTGGGCCAGTTAGTTAAGCTCTCTGAGCTTCAGCGTCTGTCTCTGTAAGAAGGAGCTAATACCTACCTCACAGGGATGTCGTGAGGATCAAATAAAATAAAAGACAAAGAAAGCATGTTGAAAACTCTAAAGTACCACGCAAATATTAGGCAAGATGATTTATTTCAGTGTTATCCAATCTCTTTTTAATGTGGGGATTACATTAAGTCAGTGTTTCTTAACCTCCTTAAACCTGTTCCCCCTTTTTGTAGACACTAGCATCACATGCCCCGCCCCAGAGAGAAACGCTTGACCTATCAGACAAGAATTTAAATTCATGTACTTTTACCTTCTCTAATTGGTATTGTGAACATGTTGATCAAACTACACATTCTCATGGTGACTCGGAAACAACTTCCATCTCCCAAGAATTCCCAGTCTACATGAAATCTCAAGTCTCTTTTAGCTTCCTCATCAGCGTTTCTAATTGCCATTTGGGTGCAGCAACTGGTCTTGGTGCAAGCAATTACCCAGGACAGTCAACAGAGGGCAAAATGGAGTAGAGCATGACCCCCAGTGCCAAGGGTGCCTCTGGGGAACCGGGAAGGGGGCTGGGTGGTTATTTGGAAGCTCCTCTTAGTGAGAGCGCCTGCTTTGACTCTTACCATTCTTGACTTGGATCGCTGACCCCTGGCCCTGTAGATGCACCACAGCTGGCTGGCAGGATGAGAAGGATAGAGAGAGGGGTCATTGTGAGAAATACTGCTTGCCCAGGCACCAGGATCCATGTTTCAACCTCCGACTTCTAGTCCCCTTTTGTATCCTAATTCTGCCCCTCTCCCCTGTCTTGGGATGCTGGTGATCACATAACTAGTAGATAGTAACATGATTTTGTGGCTCGGCCACTTCCCAGCTATGTGACCTGAGCTGAATGTAACACTTCTGAGCCTCGTTTCCCTAACTGTACAGTGGAGATTATAAGAATCTCTGTCTGGCCTCTCTCACAGGGAGGTTTGAAGATCAAATGAGGTGATGGAGGCAAAAGTGTCCTGCCAGCCATCAAGAACCTTGCGGCTGTGTAGGTTTAGCTGTGGCCAAACAGCTGTAATGAGGGAAGTTGAGATGAGAGGAGGTAAGGCAGCAGAATGTGCCGACAGAGACAGACTAGAAAGCTCAGAGACTAGGGAGGAGCCCTTCTGGCCATTAAGGCAGGAGCCCAGGCTGGGCCTGGCCTGGAGCTGGTTGGCTGATTTTTAAGGACACACTCTTAAACTTCTATGCTCCTGATCCCAGGCGGTCTGAGTGCCAATAACATGTCTGAGGTGGCTGGGAAGTCCGAGGCCCAGGTGAATGGGCCTGTCTGGCAGCTCATTTAAGCTGACTACCGAGCTTGGGTATGGTGACATTCTGTCTCCTGTGGAATGGGGAAATGGCTGCGGCACGATTCAGTTCTCTTAGCTAAGGGTAGACCCTGGGGCAAAGCTTTTCTACTCAGAAGTGAGAGGGGACTGTGAGTGAATAACCTCAGGACCTCCAGGGTATCCCCACAGGATACAGCCTCAGTAAATTTAATAGGAAGCAAACTCCAAGGTGGCTCTAGCTTGTGGCCTTCCCTCCTCCCCAGGAAGAAAGCAATTCCCAGCCAACCTGGTTTTCTCGGGTTCCAGCTTTATCAGCAGCACCTGAAAAATAGGACAGGTCAATTAGAGGTCATGCTTTCTCTACTTCCGTTTCTCCTCACCTAGGCAGGCAGTGGCAGGGAGCCTTGCTCCCTGTGGCCAAGCCCTGGGATATGAGAGGACACCCCTTCCTTCTCTTACCAGTCCCTGACCTGCATCTTCAGTGGGCCGGGCACCCAGCAGGGAAATTGCTGGCCCAAGGCAAGCCCTACTGAGCACCCACAGAGCCAGATGACAGAGCTGTCCTGTCCCCGTGTGACTCTGGGACAATGCTGTTTGATCTTGCTTTTTTAATTGTCTGTCTCCTCTTCTAGGATATGAACTCCATGAGAACAGGGACCAGTTATCAATAGATCTCCTACATATAGAAAGTGCTCAATATTTGTGGAAAGATTGGAAAAAACCCCAAGTCCATGTCTTGCACACACGGTAACGCTGATTAGTCCTGTTTGAACTGAGTCGAAGAAGCTGAGTCTTGCTGCAGAATTCTTGGATCTAGAGAAATCAGCTATGAAAAGTCTGTTTCTTTAATGCCCCAAGATATAAAAGGGGCGCAGGAGAAGGAAATAACAGCTGATGAAAGCCTAGGCTGTCTGACTTTTGTCAGGTTTGGAACTGCATCTGTATCTCCTGGATGCCCTTCTGGGCCCAAAGGGAAAGGTGCAAAGAGAGTAAATGCTATTTGAATGCACAATGCAGGGGGCAAGGAGCATTTGGTTCCTCAACAGGACAACCTTGGTGCATGGGTTTGTTTCTACCACAGCCTGAGTGACTACTAAGTCTTCAACTCCTTGACCATCAGCGACTACTTGTCGACCTCTATGAGAAGGGCATTTCAGAGTTCAAGGGATGAGACTGCCCTAGAGTTGGTTATTTTGTCCAGTCCTCAACATTCTTCCCCATAGCCTGTTTCTTAATCAGCTTGTGGAGCTAGATGCTGGGAATTAGAGTAACCCCATCCATTTCTTACCAGAACTCCAGCCAACCCTCATGGCCTCTATCTCAGGCTCATATGTATTTACTGGTCCACTACAGGGAGGCGTAGAATAAGGGAGAGTTTGTGACAGAAGCATTGAACAGGTCAGGCCCTACTGGCTTGTTTGATCCTTAGCTCTACACTGAGCTAGGAGACCTGCATTTCTCATTGCATACCAATGTCACCAGTGCCATCTGAATCTGCTCTTGGGATCACCCACGCTTGCTCTATTAGAGTAAGGACAAGGAGCCTGGGAGGTGGGGAATTAGGAACTCACCAGAAGGTCCCTGGAGGCCAGGAGGTCCTTGAGGACCGGGAGGACCTGGAGGTCCGGGTGGTCCCATAACAGTTGTTCCTGGAATTCCAGGAATCCCTGGAATTCCTGGGGGCCCCTGGGGTCCTGGAGGTCCTGGAGGTCCTGGGGGGCCATTGGGCCCAGGAGGTCCTGCCTTCTTTCCTGAAAGGACAAGATCCAGTGTTATAGT
>NW_006433948.1:2267464-2280349 GCF_000325575.1 Pteropus alecto | reverse complement strand
TACTATCTCTCTCTGTCTCTCTGTGTGTCTCTCTGCCTTTTCATCAGTAATCATTTACAGAGCTGGATTTGAAGATATAGAAATAAATAGCTCTCAAGGAGCTCAGTCTAGTAGAGAAACAGACACAGTTACAAGAAAGTAGAAGTGCTATATTAGCGGTAGGGACAACATGCTGAAGAGTTCAGGGAAGGCTTCAAAAAAAAGGATTACATTTCAGCTGAGTTCAAAGATCTGAATTACCAAGTGGCCAGACCTATGGGTCACTTTTTAGAATTGAGAATTAGGGTGTTGTTGAACAGCATGGCTTTCATGTTTACTTCCCAGTCTGGTGGACTTGATGAGGCTAAGAAGAGGAGGCTGGGGGGACAGTCTGCTTTTAGGAACAACATCAGGTCCAGGAAGATTTCCTCTAGGAGTAACGATGTACAAGAACTGGGGGCATAGAGGTGAGGCTAGCTGGGAATGAGGAATGGTTAGGAGTTGGGGATGTGAGGGGTGGGTGGTGTGGTGAGAGAGAGGGAGGGATGGAGAGAGAGAGAGACAGACTGTGGGGTGGGGCAGGGAGAAAGAGGGAGAGGGAAAGACAAAAGGAAAGAAGGAAAGGTGGAGAGTCGAAGGAGATAAAAAGGAGGCAGCACACAGGTTCTGCATTTTCAGCTGACCTCTCAAAACACTATTTTAAAAGATCTCTGGGAAGAGAAATTCTGCACACTTCCTTGGTAACATGTTCCAATGTTTATCACCCCTCATTGTTAGGAAGTTCTGTATTTTTTTTTTTAAACTGAAGTCTCTTGTGTGGCAGTTGAAGCTTTTTCTACTCTTTGTGTAGATGGAGAATAGTTACCATTATACACATAATAACCATTATATGCTCAAAGAGTTTGTCACTTATCAACCTCCATTTTTATAAGCTAAATTATCCAGCTTCCCAGAGTCTTTCCTCAGAGGACTTATTCTCAAATGTATTATTAATGAAGCCCACAAACTCCTCCCTTTCAGAGCAGTCTTGGCTCTGCTATTTCATATTCTGGTCTTTCCAACATTCTCACCAGGATGCACTTATGTTAACTGAGTTGTAAGTGCAGTTATGACTCCAGCTCCTTCTATTTACTTCCTTTGCTCTGTGTAGCCCAATTCAAGCAGTGTAGGTGGTCACAGGTGGGTGTCTCCTTCCTCCATTCACCACTTTCTTATGATTTTGTGAAAATCCCAGGAGTGGAAACCTTTTATTGGACTTCATCATTGTGACTTCGCTTGTGGTACTTTCTTAATCTTAAATAGAACTCTCTCAGGTCTCACCTAAAAACCTTACTGACTCCAACTCCCCACTCCCCAGACTCTCAGGCAGTAGAAGCCTATCATGATTTATCAGATCCTCTTTTAAGAATAATGCTGCATGTTCAAGAAACCCAATCCCCATGGCAACACTGCTCAAAAGACCACTTGTTCATGTCTGACCATATCTGCATTTGGAATAAAACACCAGGGTCATTGTGTGGCTGTTTCTCCAGGGAGGAAAGGCAGGAAGGTCCAGAGAGCCCCTGTCCCAGACAGTCCCTGAAAGACCCCAGGCAAGAGCTTTAGTGTTTTCCCTGCATTTAGCAGCAAAAGATCGGATCTACTCAGTTTCTAGATCTAGCCAATTTCAAGATGCCGAATGGGGAAGCCATTTCCCTTCAGATTTGGGCAGCTTCCAAGTCAGGCTTATCCAGTGCCCAACATTCAGTCCCAGCTAGTGTAGTGTAAAGCACACAGACTCCGTAGTTAGGAGATAAGCCTGTAAGCCCAGGTTCTGCCCTTGACACATCTTGGGCAAATCCTTTCCTCTCCCTGACCCATAGTTTCTCCATTGGTGAAACGATGAGTTTGGCCTTGATGATTCCTCTCAGTTTCCTCTCAAAACTGAGGTTCCATCAGGAGGAATTACTTACCCTTGGCAGCCAGGAAATTTCCCTAGCCTGGTTGCAAGGTTTGCTTCTCCCTCATTGTTCTCCGAGCAGCATAGACACGAAGGATAGTCCATATTAGGCTGTGCTATGTCCCAGAATTTCCAGGTGTAACACTGATTTTTGAACTAGACGCTGGCCTGTGGGTAGTCTTGACTTCAGAGTCAAGACTGTGAGACTGCTGTGATAGCTAATACAATATTGGAAGAATTACAGCCAGAAGCTCCAGTCAAGGAGAATAATGATGGCAGTGTAAACAGAATGCTCACTCATGAAAATGTTAGAAGGCATTTGGGGAAAAGCCCTTGCTGTGATCCAGTTCTGAAGCTGGTTCTCTTTGCTATTCTGCAGCTGGGCTTAGGCAAGCGTGCTTCTCTTACTCACACGCCTATGGTAAGTTGGCCCAGAGAGGAGCATGACCCTTGGCCCAAGATTACTTTAGAGGGTTGAATTCTTTCTCCGGATTTCCTTACTTTAACAGAGCGCTTCAGAATACAAAAGCCCAAAGACTTTTGTACTTGGAAAGTTACCCTTTGTAGTCTTACATGAAAGGATATATACATTCTTTTCAAAGCTAACCTTCATGAAAGGGTATATTTTGTTAACCTTTTAGCTAAGTCTAAATTGTTGAAAGAATAACTAAAAGAGAGAGTAAAAGTGTGTGTGTGTGTGTGTGTGCGCGCGCGCGCACACGAGCGCACGCATGTGAGAGAGAGAGAGAAAGAATGTGCATGAGTTAGTGTGAGAGGGGAACAATTCTATCAAAGAAATGAAATTCAATGAACATTTTTATAAGCTAAATTATCCAGCTTCACAGAGTCTTTCCTCAGAGGACTTATTCTCAAATGTATTATTAATGAAGCCAACAAACTCCTCCCTTTCAGAGCAGTCTTGGCTCTGCTATTTCATATTCTGGTCTTTCCAACATTCTCACCAGGATGCACTTATGTTAACTGAGTTGTAAGTGCAGTTATGACTCCAGCTCCTTCTATTTACTTCCTTTGCTCTGTGTAGCCCAATTCAAGCAGTGTAGGTGGTCACAGGTGGGTGTCTCCTTCCTCCATTCACCACTTTCTTATGATTTTGTGAAAATCCCAGGAGTGGAAACCTTTTATTGGACTTCATCATTGTGACTTCGCTTGTGGTACTTTCTTAATCTTAAATAGAACTCTCTCAGGTCTCACCTAAAAACCTTACTGACTCCAACTCCCCACTCCCCAGACTCTCAGGCAGTAGAAGCCTATCATGATTTATCAGATCCTCTTTTAAGAATAATGCTGCATGTTCAAGAAACCCAATCCCCATGGCAACACTGCTCAAAAGACCACTTGTTCATGTCTGACCATATCTGCATTTGGAATAAAACACCAGGGTCATTGTGTGGCTGTTTCTCCAGGGAGGAAAGGCAGGAAGGTCCAGAGAGCCCCTGTCCCAGACAGTCCCTGAAAGACCCCAGGCAAGAGCTTTAGTGTTTTCCCTGCATTTAGCAGCAAAAGATCGGATCTACTCAGTTTCTAGATCTAGCCAATTTCAAGATGCCGAATGGGGAAGCCATTTCCCTTCAGATTTGGGCAGCTTCCAAGTCAGGCTTATCCAGTGCCCAACATTCAGTCCCAGCTAGTGTAGTGTAAAGCACACAGACTCCGTAGTTAGGAGATAAGCCTGTAAGCCCAGGTTCTGCCCTTGACACATCTTGGGCAAATCCTTTCCTCTCCCTGACCCATAGTTTCTCCATTGGTGAAACGATGAGTTTGGCCTTGATGATTCCTCTCAGTTTCCTCTCAAAACTGAGGTTCCATCAGGAGGAATTACTTACCCTTGGCAGCCAGGAAATTTCCCTAGCCTGGTTGCAAGGTTTGCTTCTCCCTCATTGTTCTCCGAGCAGCATAGACACGAAGGATAGTCCATATTAGGCTGTGCTATGTCCCAGAATTTCCAGGTGTAACACTGATTTTTGAACTAGACGCTGGCCTGTGGGTAGTCTTGACTTCAGAGTCAAGACTGTGAGACTGCTGTGATAGCTAATACAATATTGGAAGAATTACAGCCAGAAGCTCCAGTCAAGGAGAATAATGATGGCAGTGTAAACAGAATGCTCACTCATGAAAATGTTAGAAGGCATTTGGGGAAAAGCCCTTGCTGTGATCCAGTTCTGAAGCTGGTTCTCTTTGCTATTCTGCAGCTGGGCTTAGGCAAGCGTGCTTCTCTTACTCACACGCCTATGGTAAGTTGGCCCAGAGAGGAGCATGACCCTTGGCCCAAGATTACTTTAGAGGGTTGAATTCTTTCTCCGGATTTCCTTACTTTAACAGAGCGCTTCAGAATACAAAAGCCCAAAGACTTTTGTACTTGGAAAGTTACCCTTTGTAGTCTTACATGAAAGGATATATACATTCTTTTCAAAGCTAACCTTCATGAAAGGGTATATTTTGTTAACCTTTTAGCTAAGTCTAAATTGTTGAAAGAATAACTAAAAGAGAGAGTAAAAGTGTGTGTGTGTGTGTGTGTGCGCGCGCGCGCACACGAGCGCACGCATGTGAGAGAGAGAGAGAAAGAATGTGCATGAGTTAGTGTGAGAGGGGAACAATTCTATCAAAGAAATGAAATTCAATGAACAACTCAATTTACTTCTTCAGGCATGTGCCTATTCATTGTGTCTAAGGAAATCTGTATTCAATGGCTTCTAAATCACTTTCAGCCACAGTAAGTGTGTAAGGCCTCTGTGCATTCTCCTTCCAGTAAGGGCCCATATGCAGTGATCGGAGTCCTTGCCAGAGGCATTGAAATCTGAGTTGTAATTCCAGAGCTTCTAGCCTAGACAACTGCGTTCTGTTGCCACTAGAGAGCGTGTTCTCCCAGTGCTCACCCATTGGTATTTTCCCCTACACATGTACCCTGCCCTCTACTACTTGCATTTCCCCAAATGGGCCATGATCTCATACTTCTGAGAGATTTAAGGATGCTATTTCCTTTGCTGGAATGTCCTCCCCCATCCATTTCCCTCATCCTTAAAGTTCAGGTGAAATACTGTTTTCTCTGAGATGTGGTCCCTCACTCTGCCAAGGGAACCACACGTTCTTCCTCTGTGCTCCCACAGCACACTGTTCATACTTTGATGACAGCATTTTTCATACTGTGCTGTAATTATTGGTGTATACTTCCATGATTCTAACTACTCTGGGAGATTTTTGAGGGAAGGAACCATTTTCCTTCATCTCTGTATCTCTACTCCTGACAAACATAAGGTACTTATCTACTGTCTAGTGAACGAGTGAGTAGGGAAGAAAAAACATAAGAGCTGTAATTAGAAAGTGCTCTCAAGTCTACTCATTGCAAAGGTAAGTTATCTCTGGGCTTGCGTTAGGAGCAGAGGATGTCCTGGTCCAAGCCAGGTGAGCATTCTAGGTTTGCTATAATTTCTGTCTTAAAGGGATGTGACCAGAATTAAAAACTGCATACTTGAAAGTCAAATTTACTTTCTTAAAAGACAGAATATCATGGTCAATGCCCAGGTTCCATGGAAAAAAGTTTCCTCACTGACTCCAGCTCTCTGGCTGTTTTCCAACTTTGCTCAGCTAGGTCTGCAGGAGGGTAGCCCATTCCTCACCTTCTTTCCAGCCACCAGAGTATCCAAGTGCTCAGAGAAGTGGTAGGCATCAGCTGAAGCCTGTCTTTTTGGCCTTGTTTGGGGTTGATAATCTATATTCTATAAAGTTCCAGAAATCTTAACAGACACAATTGTTTCACTTAAAGCATTTTAATGAAAAAATAATTTATTTCACTCTATTTTTCTCCCAGGTCAGAACACAGAAACAAATAGTTGGAAACTGTTCTGCCTTTGTGTTCTCTTCAAGTAAGCAAGCACTCATACAAGCTCTTGGGCCAGTCCCATGGCAAATAGGCCAGAGGCTTACTGACCCAACAATGGCACAATGGATTAGCTCAGCCAGACCTTCTTTGAAAAGAATAAAAGATCAGGATGTTACTCCAGTCTAATTTTTCCATTACAGACAAAATGATATTAAAACTGCAAAGCAAGAAGTACCTTCCCTGACTATTTGAGAAATAGGATAGGAATAGCTTTTAGGCCAAGAAATAGGGTGCTAACATGTTTCAGGAGGTAGTATACCTAGGACTTCATTCATACCTGATCACTGATTTGAGAAAGGAGGGGAAGAAAGAAGCAAGGAGAAGGGGAGGAGAAGGAGCAAGAAAGAATAAAGGAAAGATATGTAAATTGAATTGTATGGAAAAGGGAGCCAGAAAGAAAAGTGAAACCAATTTTCATATGTTGCCAGAGAAGCAATTCTATCTTTCATGGATCATCACTGAAAAATGATCTCTCTTGTTTCTTAGAAGCTGCAATACTCAAAAGATCCCATGTGATTGACTAAAATAATGGAGAACCAGCATTGAAAATCTATAATATAAAAATCCTACTCCCTGGCTTCTTTTTCTTCTAATTTTAGAAAAAGACATGACATGACAGCAATTTTATAAAATCAGCTTAACTTACCCTTTTTCTTGTTTTTAACTGGACCTGTTACAAAAAGAAAATAGAAAATTAAATCACTGGAAATTAACAGAAAATGTTTATTTTCCAAGACAGTCACAGGACACTGCAAATTTGAGGAAGCCTCATGCCAAGGGCCAGGTAGGTAATTGGCAATGTATTTCCCAACTATCAAAACTCACAAGTCTGTTCAGTCTGTTTCTGACTGTTTTCTGACTGATTTAATAAGAAATTTCCAGGGAAGATTCTTTCCTAGGGAGAAAAAATATTTTAGACTTAGTCTTTGGAGTAAGGGAATGGGTGCCCAGAAACGTTGAACTCAACCTTAGGACAGCATTCCACTAATTCTGCGAGTCCTGAGATTGAAGAATCATGAATTCAGCTGAGGAACTGACATGATGTCTCATGCGTTGAAGCTGGAAGGAAAAAAGGGCCATTTTCATGGAAGTTGCAGAGCAGTGGCACTTTACTCTTTAGTCACTTCCTTATTGTGATTGAAATTAGGTTATTAAAAGAGTGCAACCGTAGTATATTCATGTGGGGGCCACGTGCACTCTCACTGTAATTTACCGTAAGTTAATGGACACTTTAAAGAAAGTGTCAACATTTTTTATCGACAATGAAGTCACAAGCATTTTCTTGGGAATTAATTCCAAAGAAAATAGTTCTAATCAATTGAGAGTACTCAGAAAACCAAGGCTTTTCTCATACAGTTGGGCGACAACCACTACCCAGATGTACATGGTTTATGTGTCTCCTAGACATGTTCTTCCCTCCTGGGGACTTGATTCTCTTCATTCTGTAGGTGTATGTGATTTTCTTCAGATACAGGTATTTAAAATCTGTTCCAAACTCCCATGAGGACACTGTTGGACAACATTAAACCACTGAGCTTACAAAAAGAACACCAAGCAGTTGTATGTTGTTTTACAGTTTCTAAAACCTATTTCCATCTATCATCTCATTTTATCCTTGTAACAACTCTGGAATAATCTTTACCTATAAGAGTAGGCTCTATCAGATGTTCTATCTGAGCAGGCTTGATAAGAAACCAAGTGTAGCCATCAGAGCTTGCACAGGTCCCTTGAAAACCAATGTCTGTGTAGACTTTTTAAAAAACTTATTTAAATTAGTTTCAAGTATACAGTACATTAGTTAGACATCTATATAGTTCATAAAACGATCCCCCCAATTGCTCCCTCCCTCCCCTGATCCTCCACATACCCAACACATTAATGCTAACTTCATTCACTTGTCATGCTCCCCTACCCCGTGACCATCCATCAGCTACTAATTTGCACTTCTTTAACTCTTCACCTCATTCTCCCAGCAACCCAAACAACCCTCTCCTCTGTCCGTCACCAAATTGTACACTATATTTGTGAGTCTGTTTTTGATTAGTTTGTTCTTTTTATTCCTTCGATTCTGCATATAAGTGAAATCATATAGTGTTTATCTTTCTCTGTGTGTACACTTTTTTTGACAAAGTAATATCACGGGCAACAGTAGGATTATAGTAATACAGGGGATGTTTTATGTTGAGTTTAGCAACCTGCTGCACTTAAAAGTCACACATCTCTATTCTTTAATCCTCATTTTTCTCCTTTTCTCTCTTCCCAGTCTCTTGTGCTCTTTCTTTGCTGCCTATCCTTTGTGTTTGTAATAGCTTTGAGAATTCTTGAGAATATCTATGGAGGTTCTGGCTGGGAAACACAGCTACACAGCCCATAGTTATTTTAAGGTAAGTTAAAACCTCAGAAAGATTCGTGTTATTCAAGATGTGTTTTGAAAATTTAAAAATAAATGTATATACTTCCAGTTTCTGGCTTGACCTGTCAAGAGCTTGGGAGTTGTCATTCTCAAAATCACAACAAGAAAAAACACTGAATGATGTCAAATGTAATTGAAAACTAAAGAAAATATTAAAAAAAAGAAACAAGCTGAATAAAGTTAAAATCTACCTTCAGAATTGAAGCCAAAAGGTAAACTGCTGTCCTGAAAGATGGAAAGACAGACATGTGGATACAGGGAATCCCAGCTTACCAGGAGTAGAAGCCTACATCGAAAGCCAGTATTAGTAAGAACACTTTAAAACTGTAATGGAGGTATTTATCTGAAGAAACCTAACACAGTACTTTGAAGGGGTATGTGTATCCATATTCTCATTGCAGCATTGTTTACAATAGCCAAGATATGGAGGCAACCTGGGTATCCATCAATGGATGACTGGATAAAGAGGAGGTGGTACATATATACAATGAAATATTACTCAGCCATAAAAAAAGAACAAAATATTGCCATCTGTAACAACATGGATGGACCTAGAAGGTATTGTGCTGAGTGGAGTAAGTCAGGCAAAGAAAGACAAATGGCATATGATTGCACTACTATGTGGAATCTAAAGAACAAAATAAATACACAGACAAAACAAACTCATAGACACAGAGAACATTTTGACAGTTACCAGATGGAAGGGAGGTTTGGGGGCCTGGGTGAAAAAGGGGAAGGGATTAAGAAGTACGAATAATTAATTAGTAGTTACTAAATAGTCATGGGGATGTAAAGTACACCATAGGGAATATAGTCGATAATATTTTAATAACCATGCATGGTGCTAGGCTTTTGGTGGAGATCACTTTGTAAGTTATATAGATATCTATTCACTATGTTGTACACCTGAAATGAATATAATATTGTATGTTAACTGTACTTGAAAAATAAAAAATATATATATTAAAAAAATCTGTAAAAGAAAGATTGCTAGAGGCTCAGTGTGGACTAGCTTAAGAGCTAAAAACCCCAAGGGGTCCAGTCTTATAGGGGCCCCCACACTTTCATGAGTTTTACCTTTAAGAGCCCTACTAGGTTCTCACTGTGAAGACTAGAGAAAAATTGCCTTGTCTTTCTGGCAAGGGAAGAAAAAAAAGTAGTCATTTTGAAGTATACCCAGACTTTTCTATTCTCTTTAACAAGGTCTGCCCTCAAGGAAAACTATTTTATCAGAGTCTGACTGGGGTTTTACCAGAGCCCAACTGACCTGTGGGACAGGAAATACCTAACCCAGTAAAAGATTGAGATCTAACCATAGGACTACGGAACGCTTCCTTTCTGCTCACACTTTACCACCACATCAACAGGCCTCCTGTGTAACAGCAGTGGATTACAGCTAAGAAAACTGCAAGTCTCAGACCTTACTAAAGGAGTTTCTAGGGACACCCAAAGACAATACGATGAGACTAAAACAAAAACAATAGAAGACATTTTTGCCTCTGACACCACAGCTACAGCAAACAGTAAACACTGCTAGACTCCTAGTCAAATAAACATGAAAACTTACACTACAGTCCTATCTACCTCAGTTACTTTTCAGTACATTATATCTGACTTTTAGCCAAAAGTTATGAGGCATGCTAAAAGGCAAATATGTATACAGACACACACGCAGTCTAAAGAGGTACACCAGGCATTAGAACCAGACTCAGATATGGCAGATACTTTGGAATGATCAGAACTGGAATTTAAAATAACTAAGATTAATATGCTAAGGGTGCTAAGGGAAAAATTGGACAATATGCAAGAACAGATGGGTAATATAACTAGAGAGATAAAAACTCTAAGAATCAAAAGGAAATGCTAATCCACATTAATACAGTCAACTGATCTTTGACAAGGAGCAAAGAATAAAATGGGACAAAGATAGTCTTTCCAACAAATGATGCGAGAACAATTGGATATCTACATACAAAAAATGAGTCTAGACCTTGTACTATTTACAAAATTAACTCAAAATGGATCACAGACCTAAATGTAAAACACAAAAGTATAAAACTAGAAGATAACATAAGAAAAAACATAGATGACCTTGGGTATGACAATGACTTTTTAGCTCTATAAAATAAATAATTTATGAATTTAACTTCATTAAAATTAAAACTTTCTGTTCTGCAAAAGACAATGTCAAGAGAATGAGAAGACAAGACACAGACTGAGAGAAAATATTTGCATAAGGCATATTTGATAAAGGACTGTTATCTAAAACAAGCACAGAACACTTAAATCTCCACAATAAGAATACAACGCAATTAAAAATGGGTTGAAGACCTTAACAGACACCTCACCAAAGATCTACAGATGGCGAGCAATCATGAAAATATGTTCCACATCATATGTCATTAGGGAAATACAAATTAAAACAACAATGCTGTACCACTACACACCTATTATAACAGCCAAAATTTGAAACACTGACAACACCAAATGGTGGTGAGGATATGGAGCAGCAAAAACTCTCATTCATTTCTGGTAAGAATGCAAAATGGTACAGCTACTTAGGAAGACACAGCTTATGGAAACATACTCCTACAACACAATTCAGCAGTAATGCTCTTTGGTATTTACCCAAAGAAGGTGTCCACAGAAAAATTGACACATGGGTGTTTATATCAGCTTTATTCATGGTTGCTGAGACTTGGAAGCAACTAAGATGTCCTTCAGTAGATGATGGATAAATAAACTGTGGTAATTCAGACAGTGTAATATTCTTCAGCACTAAAAGGAATTTATGTATCAAGTCATAAAAAGACACGAGAGAATCTTAAATGTATATTACTAAGTGAAAGAAGCTAATCTGAAAAGGGTACATGCTATATGATTCCAATAGTGGAATCGTATGATTCCAATATGACATTCTAGAAAAGGCATGATTATGAAGACAATAAAAGGATCAGTCGTTGCTAGGGGTTGGGGAGTGAGGGATGAATAGGTGGAGTAGGGAATTTTTAGGGCAGCGTAAATATTCTCTACAATACTATAATGATGGATAGATGTCATTATACATTTTCCCAAACCCACAGAACATACCATACCACGAGTGGACTGTAATGTAAACTATGAACTCTGGGTAAACTCTGGATGGCAGTGCAGGTTCATCAACTGTAACAAATATACCGCTCTAGTGAGGGATGCTGATCATGAAGGAAGGCTTTGCATGTGAGGAAGCAGGGTATATATGGGAAATCTCTTTACTTTCTTCTCAATTTTGCTGTGAACATAAAACTGCTCTAAAAAATAAATATGTAAATAAAAAGGAAGTGCTAAAAATAAAGATAAACACAACTGATAAGCCTTTAGCTAGACTCAAAATAAATATAATTAAAAATCAAAGAGATGTTACAACTGATAACAGAAATATAAAGGATCATAAGAGACAACTATGAACAATTATTCACCAAAATTGAACAATCCAGAGGAAATGAATTAATTCCTAGAAAAATACAACTTACCATGACTGAATCATGATGAATAGAAAATCTGAACAGACCAATTACTAGTAAGGAGATTGAATCAGTAATCAAAAACCTTCCAACAAACAAAAGTACGGGACAGATGGTTTCACTGGTTAATTCTACCCAACATTCAAAAATTAAAACCAAGATTCTAGGGCACATGGCGGAGTGAGAGACATCCTCAGATCTCTCTGCTTGAAACAACAATAAGATGAACATCTAAAACTGCACAAAAAACACCCAAACTGCACTCCAGCACGTCTGAGCATGAGATCTGAGCCGCAGCCCCCAACCCCTAACCTAGAGGACCCCTTCCTCCATACCCTCCGAGAACAATCACCATGGAGCCCCAGGGGAATCTGAGCAAATGCTGCCAAGACTGTCGCTGACAGTGACAGGGAATGAAACAGAAGGTAGCGAGTGTGATTAAATACATATAAGAAAATAAAAAAGGCATTATTTAGACTTTATATAAAGCAAAGATCCAAGAGGCTTAGATGCCACCTACTGGAAAACAAAAGAAAAGCACCTTCTTTGCAGCAGGCTAAAAAGAGACAAAGCTTTCTGGAAAAACAGCAAAATACACTTCCATTAATGCCCAGGCAGAGAAATAGTCCATTAAACACCATGAACAACCAAAGTGACAAGGCATCTCCGGAAGAAAGAGAAAAATCTCCAGAAAATAAACTTACAGACATAGAAATATACAACTTAAATGACAGAGAATTCAGAATGGTACTTTCGAATAAAGTCAGTGAGTTCTGAAACAAGTCATATCAACAATTTCAGGAATTGAAAAAACAGCTAGATGAGCAGAGCAAGGAGATAGAAACACTCAAAAGAAATCAAATTGAACTTCTGGAGATGAAGAACACACTGCAAGAGTTGAAAAATGAAATAGCAAGCTTGGGAGATAGAGCTGACAAAATGGAGGAAAGGATCAGTGATATCAAAGACTGAAATCTAAAAATAAATCGGAAGAAAGAAGAGAGAAACCGAAGAATGAAAAATAATGAAAGAGAGATACAAGAACTAGCTGATACCTTCAGGAGAAGAAACATGAGAATAATGGGCATTACTAAAGGCGAGGAAAAGGAGCCGTGACTAGAAAGCATTTTCAGACAAACAGTAGACGCGAATT
>NW_006433948.1:2259448-2264428 GCF_000325575.1 Pteropus alecto | reverse complement strand
TATGGGGGTAGGGGGAGAGTGAAGTGGGTAAAGGGGATCAATTATATGGTAGTTGAAGGAAACTGGACTTTGGGTGGTAAACACAATAGAATATATAGATGTCACACTATAATGTACACCTGAAAATTATATAATTGTATTAACCAATGTTACCCCAATAAACTTTATAAAAATTAAAAATTAAAAAAAGAAAACCAATTTTTCTCAAAAAGAGGAGGAAACTCTTTTAAACTCATTTTACGAGGCTAGCATTACCCTGATACTAAAAGCAAACAAGGATCACACACACACACAAACACACACACACACACACACACACACACAAATTACAGGTCATTATTCCTGATGAACATAGACATAAAAATCCTCAACAAAGTTTTAGCAAACTGAATTCAACAACACATTAAGAGGATCATACACCATTTTCAAGTAAAATTTATTCCAGGGATGCAAGTATGGTTCAAAATCTGCAAATCAGTCAATATGGTACACCAGATTAACAAAATGAAGGATAAAAAACATATGATCATCTCAATAGATGCAGAAACAGCATTTGAGAAAATTTCGACAGCCATTAATGATTAAAACTCTCAACAAAGAGGGTATATAGAGGGAACCTACCTCAACATTGCTAAAGGCCATATATGACAAGCCCACAGCTAAAATCATACTGAAAGGTATAAAGCTCAAAGCTTTCCTCTAAGATTAGGAACGAGACAAGGATGCCCACTCCTGCTGCTTTTATTTAACATAATATTGGCAGTCCTAGCATTTAGGCAAGAAAAGAAATAAAAGGCATCCAACTTGGAAAGGAAGAAGTAAAACTGTCACTTTTTGCAGATGACATAATACTATATACAAAAACCTCTAAGGACTTCACCAAAAAACTGTTAGAACCAATAAACAAATTCAGTAGAGTTGCAGAATACAAAATACACAAAAATCTGTTGTTTCAATATATGAATAATGAATTATCAGAAAGAAAATTATCCCATTTATAATTGCATCAAAAAGAAGGAAATATCTAGGAAAAAAATTAACCAAGGAGGTGAAAGACCTGTATATTGAAAACTACAAGACATTAATGAAAGAAGTTGAAGAAGACTCAAATAAACTGACAGATATGTGCTCACTAATTGGAAGAAGTAATGTTGTTACAATATCCATAATACAAAAAGCAATCTACAGATTCAATGCAATCCTATCAAAATTTCAATGGCATTTTCCACAGAAACAGAACAAACAATCCTAAAATTTGTATAGAACCATAGAAGACTGAATAGCCAAAGCAATCTTGAAAAATAAGAACAAAACTAGAGGCATCACAAGCCCTGATTTTAAACCATATTACAAAGCTATAGTAATTAAAAGAGTAAGGTATTGTCATAAAAACAGACAGATCGATGGACCAGAATAGAAAGCCAAGAAATAAACTCATGCATATATGATCAATTAATTTACAACAAAGGAGCCAAGAATAATGGGGAAAGGCCAGTCTCTTAAATAAATGGTGCTGGGGAAATTGGACAGCCATATGAAAAAGAAAGAATGAAACTGGACAACTATTTAACACCATACACAAAAATTAACTCAAAATGGATTAAAGACTTGAATGTAAGACCTGAGACCATAAAACTTTTAGAAGAAAACATAGGTGGTAAGCTCCTTAACATAAGCCTTGGTGATAAGATTTTAAAACCTGATTTCAAAAGCAAAACTAAACATGTGGGACTACAGCAAACTAAAAAACTTCTGCACAGCAAAGGAAACCATAAAGAAAATAAAAAGGCACACTACTGAATGGAAGAAAAAAATTATATATCTGATAATGGGCCAATATCCAAATATATAATATAATATAATAGCATGGAATAGAGTAAGAGGGTTCAGATGCTTCTAATAACTTAAAGCAGGAACCCCCAACCCCTGGGCTGCAGACTGATACCAGTCCATGACCTGTTAAGAACTGGGCCGTGGACGTGGTTCCATAGTGTAGCGGTTAGCACGTCTGCTTTACACGTAGAAGGTCCTGGGTTCATGCCCCAGTGGAGCCATGGTCCATGGCCTATGGCCGTGCAACCCTGAACAAGCCCTATGTCTGGTCTTGGAAGCTAAGCAGGGTTGGGCCTGGTTAGAACTTGGATGGGAGACCACTTAGGACGACCAGGTGTTGTAGGCATAAATAATAAAATAAAATTTAAAAAATGGGCAGAAGATTTGAACAGATATTTTTCCAAAATCAAAACCATACAGATGGCCATAAGGTACATGAAAAGATGCTCTAAATCATTAACCATTGGGGAAATGCAAATCAAAACCATGAGATAGCACTTCACGCTTGTTAGAATGGTTGTTATCAAAAAGACAAAAAAAAAATAAGTGTTGATAAGGATGTAGAGCAAAGGGGACCCTTGTGCACTGTTGGTGGGAATGTAAATTAGTGCAACCACTATGGAAAACAGTATGGAGGTTCCTCAAAAAATTAAAAATAGAACTACCACATGATTTAGCAATTCACTTCTGGGTGTTCATACGAATGAAATGAAAACACTAACTCAAAATGGTATATGCACTCCCATGTTCACTGCAGCATTATTCACACTAGCCAAGATATGGAAACAATCCAAATGTTCATCAATGGATAAATGGATAAAAAATTGTGGTGTGCACACACACACGATAAAATATTATTCACCCATAAAAAAGAATGAAATATTGCCATTTGTGGCAATATAGATGGACCTCAAGGGCATTATGCTAAGTGAAATAAGTCAGACAGAGAAAATCAAAAACCATATATTCTCTCTTATATGTGGAATCCATACACCAAAACAAAACCAAAGAACACAATAACCTCATATATATAGAGAAAAGACTGGTGGTTGCCAGAAGTGGGAGGTGGAAGGTGAAAGAAATGGATGATCTGTTTTTTTTTGGTTTAAATAAATTGAATTTAAAAAACAAGTTGAATGGAAAATTTAAAAAACACTATAAAAGAATGCCTTTGATGGAAATGAATCAGTGAGCTTGAAGATATGTTAATAGAAACTTCCGAAATAAAATGCAAATAGTAAAAAGGAATGAGAAAGATGGAACAGTCTATCAAAAGATTGTGGGACAATTACAAATGGTATAACATACCAGAAGGAGAAGAAAGAGAGGAACAGAAGAAATATTTGTAGTAATAGTGAATGAAAATATTCTAAAAGTAATGATGCACACCAACTTCAGATCAAAAAAGCACACAGAACTTCATGTAGGATAAATAGCAAAAAGTTGACTATTAGGCATATCATATTCAAACTGCAGAAAATCAAAGACAAAGATATAATCTTTAAAGAAGCTGGGAGGGGTGGTGGTGGTGGGAAATCACCGTAACTATAGGAGAACAAGGATAAAATTACATTGGCTTCTCTAAAGAAACCATTCAAACCAGAAGACAGTGCAATGAAATATTTCAAGTTTTGAAAGAAAAAACCACCAAGCTAGAAATCTGTATCTAGAAAAATTATCCTTCAAAAATGAAGGAGAAATAAAGACTTTCTCAGACAAACAAAAATTGATGGAATTTGTTGCCAGTATAGTTATCTTGTAAGAAATATTCAAAGTTCTTCAGAGAAGGAAAATAATATAGGGTAGAAACTTGGATCCACATAAATGGGATCATATAAGATGCTTAATTAAAATCAGAGAAGGCAGAAAAAGAATGGAAGACAAAAAAGAAGCAAAGAAAAGGACAATGAATTGAAAACAGCTACAAATATAGCAAAGAAAAGGACAATGAATTGAAAACAGCTCCAACTATATCAATAATAATTGATATAAGTGTAAATGGTCTAAATACACCAGTTAAAAGACAGAAACTGTTATAGTGGGTAAAAGAAAACAGAAGAACCAACTATATGTTGTCTATAAGACATTTTAAATATAAAGACACAGGTAGATTAAAAGTAAAGGGATGGAGTAAGATACACCATGCTAACACTAATCAAAAGATACATAAAATTTCAGACAAAGCTGACTTCAGATCAATAAAAGTGACCAGGGATAAAGAGGGATATTACATAATGATAAAAATGTTCAATTTTCCAATAACACATAACAAGCCTTTATGTGTATGTGCCTAACAACAGAGTGTCAAAAATGTGAGGCAAAAACTGAAGAATCTACTATTATAGTTAGAGACTTTAACATCTTTTGATCAGTAATGGAAATATCCATCAGGCAGAAAATCAGTAAGGATATAGTTGAGCTGAATAGCACCATCAATTAATTAGATCTAACTGACATTTTTAGACTACTTTGTCCAGCAATAGCAGGATATAACATCTCAAGTTCACATGGAACATTCACTAAGATAAACATTTTGTGTCATAAAACACATCTTAACAAACTTAAAAACATAGATATCATACAAACTATACACTCACATCGCAATGGAATTAAACTAGAAATCAATAACAGAAAGATAGCTAGAAAATCATGTATTAGAACAGGAGAAAGATCTAAATGATTTTAGGAAATTATCTAATCTAAGCTAATACTTTGGGAAACTAGAAAAAGAAGAGCAAATTAAATCCTAAGTAAGCCAAAGAAAAGGAATAAAAATCAGAGCAAAAATAAATGAAATTGAAAATAGGAAAGCAAAAGAAAATCAATGAAACCAAAACCTGGTTCTTTGAAAAGATCAATAAAATTGATAAGCCCCTACTCAGGCTAACCAAAAAAAGAAGAGAGAAGACACAAATTACTAACATCAGCAATGAAAGAAGGGCCATTACTACTGATCCCATGGACACTAAAAGGATAATAAAATAATATTAAGAACATCTATGTCCACAAATTTGATAATTTAGATGAAATTGGCTAATTCCTTGAAAGACACAACTTATCAAAACTCACACAAGGAGAAATGTACAATCTGAAATAGATGATATATAAATGATAATCTCTATATATATTAAAGAAATTGAATATATA
>NW_006433948.1:2245985-2259324 GCF_000325575.1 Pteropus alecto | reverse complement strand
CTTAAATGAATTTTATCAAACATTTAATTATACCAATTCTCTACAGTTTATGCCAAAAAATGGAAGCAGATGGAACACTTCTTATCTCATTCTATGAGGCTAGCACTACTCTAATTCTAAAACCAAAGACATTATAAGAAAGGAAAACTACAGACCAATCTCTCTGTTGAAAATAGATGCAAAAACCCTCAACAAAATATGAGAAGCCAAATCCAACAATCTATTAAAAGAATTATAAACCACAACCAAGTGGGATTTATTTCTAGTACACAGACTAATTCAACATTCAAAAATCAATTACGTTAATTGGTCATACGTTAATAGGCTAAAGAAGTGAAATCATATGATCTTATTAAGACACAGAAAAATCATTTTATAAAATTCAACATCCATTCATATGAACTCTCATCAAATTATCAATAGAGGGGAACTTCATCCATTAGATAAAAAAAGAAGTCTACAAAATAATCTATAACTACAGCTAACATCATACTTAGTGGCGAGAAACTAGATGCTTTCCCCTAAGAATGAGAGCAAGGAAAGGATGTCCCTGCTCACCACTCCCATCCAACATTACACTGGAACCCACAGCTAATGCAATAAATAATTGGGTCTTACATTTAAGTCTTTAATCCATTTTGAGTTTATTCTTGTATATGGTGTAAGAAGGTGGTCGTTTCATTTTTTGCATGTATCTGTCCAGTTTTCCCAACACCATTTGTTGAAGAGGCCACATTTACACCACTCTACATTCTTATCCCCTTTGTCATAGATTAAATAAGCATATAGTCATGGATTTATTTCAGGGCTCTCTATTCTGTTGCATTGATCTACATGTATGTTTTTTATACCATACTATTTTGATTACTGTAAACTCGTAGTATAATTTTATATCAGGTAGTGTGATACCTCCAACTTTGTTCTTCTTTCTCAAGATTTACATGGCTATTTGAGGTCTTTTATGGTTCCATATAAATAAATAATCCATGTTTGGATTATTTGTTCTAGGTCTGTGAAAAATGCCATTGGTATTTTTGCGTCGAATCTACAGATTGCTTTGGGTAGCATGGACATTTTAACAATGTTAATTCTTCCTATCCATGAGTACAGTATATACTTCCATTTATTTGTATCTTATTCAATTTCTTTCTTCAATGACATAGTTTCCTAAGTACAGGTCTTTTACCTTCTGGGTTAAATTCATTTCTAGTTATTTTATTGTTTTTGATGCAATTGTAAATGGGATTTTCTTAATTTCTCTGCTAGCTCATCATTCGTATATAAGAATGCAACCACCTTCTGAATATTAATTTTGTATCTTGCTAATTTACTGAATTTATTTATCAGTTTTAACAGTTTATTTTTTGTGGACTCCTTAGGGTTCTGTATATATAGTATCATGTCATCTGCAAATAATGACAGTTTTACTTCTTCCTTTCCTATTTGGATGCCTTTTATTTTTATTTCCTGTCTGATTGCTGTGGCTAGGACTTCCAATACGGTGAATAAAAAAAGTGGTGAAAATGGACATCCTTGTCTTGTTCCCAATCTTAAGGAAAATGCTTTTAGCCTTTCCCCATTGACACGACCTTCATTATGTTGAAGTATGTTCCCTCTATTCCCATTTTGCTGAGTTTTTATCATAAATACATGCTGGATTTTGTCAAATGCTTTTTCTGAATCTATTGATATGATTTTTATCTTTCAATTTGTTAATGTGGTATATCATATTAAATGATTTTTGGATATTGAACCAATCTTGCATCCCAGGAATAAATCCAGCTCCATCATGGTGTATGATCTTTTTAATGTATTGCTAAATTCGGTTTTCTGATATTCAATATTGTTAGGATGTCACTGCTTCTCAACTTGATCTACAGGTTCAATGCAATCCCAGTCAAAATCTCAGTAAGTTATTTCATGGATATAAAAAAAACTGATTCTAAAGTTTATGTGGACAGGAAAAAGACTCAGAATATTCAATACAGTATTGAAGAACAAGGACACTACCTGATTGAAGACTTAGCATAAAGCTATCGTCATCAACACAGCATAGTAATGGTAGACTAATAGAGACATAGCTTAATGGACCAGAGTAGAGAGTCCAGAAATAGACCCTAAAAAATACGGTCAACTGATCTTTGACAAAGGAGCAGAGGCAATCCAATAGAGAAGAAGAGTTTTTACAACAAATGGCACTGTTACAATTGGACATTCATATGTAAAAAAAAAAAATCTAGATACTGACCTTACTACACTTTTCGCTAAATGATCTCAAAATGGATCACAGACCTAAATGTAAAACACAAAACTCTAAAACTCCTAGAAGATAACATAGAAGAAAATCTAACTGACCTTGGGTTTGGTAATAGGTTTTTAGGCAGAATTCTAAAAGCACAATCCATGAAAGAAAAATCGATAAGTTGGACTTCATGAAAATTTAAAACTATGCTCTAAGAAAGACACTATTAAGTGAATCAAAAGACGAGCCACAGACTAGGAGAAAATATTTGCAAAACATATATCTGTCAAATGATTTGTATTCAAAACATAAAAAGAACTCTTAAAACTCAACAATCAGAAAACAAACAATCCAATTAAGAAATGGGCAAAAGATCCTAACAGATACTTTCTCAAAGAAGACATACAGATGGCAAATAAGCATATGATATTCAACATCATATGACATTCGAGAAACACAAATTAAGACAATTAGATAGCACAACACGCCTAATAGAATGCTAAAATCCAGAACACTGACACCACCAAATGCTGGCAAGGACACAGGGCAACCGTAACTCTCATTCACTGATGGTGGGAATGCAAAATGGTACGGCCACTTTGTAAGATAGTTTGGCAGTTTCTTACATAGCTAAACATACTTTTACTACACAAATGAGTAACAACGCTCCCAGGTGTTTATATAAATTTGTTGAAAACTTATTTTCATACAAAAACCCACATATGAATATTTATAGTAGCTTTATTAATAAATGCCAAAAATGGGAAATAATCAAGATCCATCCAATAGGTGAATGAATAAACTGTGGTCCATCCATACAATGGAATATTATTCAGTGATGAAAAAAAATGAGTTATCAAGCCATGAAAAGACACAGAGGAACCTTAAATGCATATTGCTAAGTGAAAGAAGCAAGTCCGAAAAGGCTACATACTGTGTGATTCCAACTATATGACATTTTGGAAAACGTAAAACTATGGAGACAAAAAAAAGATCAGTGATTGCCAAGGGTGTGGGGAGAGGGAGTATATGGGAACTCTGTTTCTGCTCAATTTTCCTATAAACCTAAGACTGCTCTAAACATAGTCTATTAATTATGAAAATAAATTTATAAAACATCTACTAGTTTAAAAGCAACACTGAACGTTATGTAGTTCCACATAGACCTCTAAGCCCTGGCTCTATATTCACTACACTCCCTTCCACATACCTATTGCCTCTGTACCTTTCTTCATCCCATTCCTTCTGCCTGAGGTGGTCTTCTCCAGTCTACCTTTCTCTCAATGCCTACTCATCCTTTAAGACTGCTCAGGCCACATATCTTTTGTGTTCCCATAATAAATGATTGCACTTACAGAGTTGTAATTTTCTGATTTTGTGATTGTTCCATTTAATAGATTGTTAACTGCTAGAAGGAAAAGTCTATGCTTTATTTATCTCTGTATCTGAACCATGTAAAAGCATTTCTTTTATAGTAGGTGCTCAATATAGTATTTGTTGAATGAATAAATAACTGAAGGATGTGGTAATCTTGGGATGTAAACAAAATTATTCTGACTCCAAGTTCACTGTACCTGCTACTAAAACATAGTCATGTTAAGAATTCTAATAGTGATGACATCAAAATTGTTCATTTGAATAATGAGCATAATTCTATCAATTTTTAGAGTTGTTTTGCAGCCTAAATAACTTAAGTAATGTGCTTATAGTAGGTTCTCAATAAATGATTATTTAATTTCATTTGTTCTTCAGTTACAGAGATAGTAGTTGGCTCTATGATTTCATGCCTGCCTCTCTCTGTATAGAGAAGTGTACATGGCCAACATTTCTTCAGTACCATAGTGAAACAATAAGGGGGGAAGTAAGTACAATGGCTGGCAGATAAAGAGGTATAAGATTGGAATTTTTTATTAAAAAATAAAATCGACCTTCAACATGGTCTGTATCTTCAACTCTTGTAAATTTAAGAGTTTTTTTCATGTTCTATCTCACATCATTACATTGTAAACAGAGATAAATGCACAAATATGTGTGTCAAGTTCAACACATTTGAAGAAGATGGAAGCCATTAGCTTCAAAGAGTGAGAATTTTGAATGATAACCACATGGAATACCCATGTTCAGAGCCTAGATTACTATTCTAACATCTGCTCTAAGCGTGACAAAAAGGCAAGAAAAGGTAGGGCTGTGCAAGTTGACTCCCACCCCACTCCATCCCATCCTAATCTCTAAAAGTATTTCCGATGTGAGATGTGAGAAGACTTGCGTTCTTCATCCAAGGATTTCCTCTCTAGCTTGGCAGCAGGGGCTCATGCCTGGGGCTTCAGGTTCCAAAAACACAACTTAAGTCATGATCAGCTGTGAAAATTTTTTGGCTCAGTTCTGGTTTGTTTTGGGAAAGAAGTAAAAATGTTATAAAAAATATTACTGCAGTCCAGGCAACAGTAAAAAAAAAAAACTTCCATTAATTGCTGACATTTCAGAAGCTTAATGGTCTTTCAAAGTTCCATGAGGTATAGGTTTCTTCATATTATCAAAGATGTTCTCTAAGTGACAACTGTGTGTTCTTGCTAAGGAAATATTTTGCAACACCGAGTCTTTGGTCACTTTAATGGCTAGGATGAAAAAGCCCGACCTAACAGCAACAATCTCTGTAAGGAATTAGAAAAATGAACGGCAAGACTGTGTGGTCTAGTGCAGTGTTTTTCACACCGTGTTCCAGGGAGCACAGAGTCCTGTGTGATATTAATAGATGCTCTTAGAAAAAGGGCTCCTTGGTCAAAAAAAGTTTGAGATACAAAGGGTTAAAGAAAAGCAAACAGATTTCTTCACTGAAGACTTCTCAGATCTTTTAACACATGAATGGAAAGTGTGACTTTCCAAAATGGAATATGAAATGCAGAATTTCCCAAACTTATTTGGCCACAAGAAACACCTATCTCTTGTTGAATTAATGTTCTGGATTATACCATTTGGGAAACACTGAGGTTGTGAAAACAGCACAAGTTTTGTTATTCTTTCAGAACTGGGTTTAGATTCTCCTTCTAACATTCAATAGCTGTATGACCTTGTGCAAAACGTGTCTGAATCAGTTCATTTATGAAAATCAGGACAATAGTATATACTTCTAGAGGGACATCAGGAGGATTAAATGAGATCATACACAGTACTTAACTCAAGGCCCGGCACATATAGGTACTCAATATATAGGAGCTATAATCATTACATTCATTTTCCATCACCAGTATTATCAAGCCACATACCTACCTGTTGGGCCTGCCAAAACAACTTCAAAATAGGTCTGGCCTGAGGACTCAAATGGCTATATTTCTGACTGCTTTGGGAACTGAGTGTACAGAGAACTGGACTAAGTTTTCCGGAGATACACTTTTTGATTTATTTGCTATCTGACCTTGGGCGAATCACTTCACCTGTCTGCATTTGTCTCTCATTCTGCCAAATATAGGTATAGACTAGATGACCTCTTACTCTAAAATTTTGTGAACCTCGGCTCTAAAATGCTATGTAAGAGATTTATAAATCTATTGTTGAAGAAATCTGTGGTACAGGTTAAATCCAATTATAATGGATGGTCCTGTACAACAAAGCTATTTTTATGATCCAGCAGATGGCTGGCAGAAACAGTGCTTCGCCAATCTGGTGACAATGAACTCTGTATAGTGAATAATTCTGTATAACGATTGCTTTCTCTGGTCCTTGACCCCATAATCGTCACTCTCTAACATCGCTCTAATCAACTAAAGAACTTGATTATGTGTTGTTTTCATTGTAGAGAGAGAAAGGGGAGCTGAGTTAAGCTAAGCTATAGAATTTCTAGCTGAGACATTTATGTCCAATTTATTTTACAGCTGAGGAAACAGTATAGGAGAGGTTAAGTAACTTGTCCAGGATCACACAACTAGTAAGCAGCAGAGCTTTTACTTTTACTATTTTTAATTTTTATTATTTTTTAATTTTTCAATTACAGTTGACATACAATATTATATTAATTTCAGGTGTACAGCATAGTGATTAGACATTTACAAAGTGATCACGCGATAAGACCAATAAATTTAGTACCCATCTGACACCATTTAGTGTTATTACAATATTATTGACTATATTCCCTATGCTGTACATCCCTGTGACTATTTCCTGTTGGGCTGAACAAACAACCTTTTATTCACTATTTATTTATTTATTTATTTAATTTTAAAATTAAGTTTATTGGGGTAACATTGGTTAATACGATTATATAATTTTCAGATGTACATTATACATTGACATCTATATATTCTATTGTGTGATTACCACCCAAAGTCCAGTTTCCTTCAGCTACCCTTTACCTGTGCCCCCCTTTACCTACTTCACCCTCCCCTACCCCCTTATATTTGACTCCCTTTACCCTGTCTACGTCTCCCCTCCTCCCCGACCCCTACCCTCTGGTAACCACTAATTCATTGTCCATGTCCCTGAATCTCTGTTTGTTTGTCCTCTTCATTTGTTGCCTTTAGGTTTATATCCCACTTATAAGTGATATCATGTGATTTTCAACTTTTTCTGTCTAGCTTATTTAAGCAGAAGAGCTTTGAATGGGTATTTAGACTAAATAATTTATCATCTGGGAACTTACATATATCACTGCAAGACCGTAAATAAAAGTTTTAAAACCAGAAAGAGTTATTATAGAAACTCTACTATTTATGCTTCCCAACCTAGCAAGATGTTCATTTACCACTATCCTTTATCCCTGAGTTCAAGCCCTCTTCAAAGCATGGTCCCTCTAATTCCACAGCGCGTGGTGACACAAGTGAAGCACAATAACCTTTGCTGCAGAACTTCAATTAATGATTTTTTGAATGTCTAAATAAATTACATCCATTGATCCCTTTAGATGGATGCACAGCTCTTTCCACAAAGGGCTCTAATAGTCATGTATGTTCTTTTCATTACAAGACTATGTGCCTTTAAAAAAAAAAACCATCCAGATTAACAGAGAAATATAGACAATATGAATATCAAAGGTTAGCCTTTCAGGCCCCTGCTTTTCTATACTTACACACTCTCCCATGAGTATATTTCTTTCTAGGGCTTCAACCTTTGTGGAGAACCAGACTCCTTAAATCACTAGCCATGTCTTCAACTACCACTGTGACATTGACACATGAATGAATTCCCATTATCTAAAACTCATGTACTTCAGATTGAACCCATCTTCTAAGTTAGTGGTTCTCGAAGCTGGCTATACATTGAAATCACCTGGGGAACGTTGAAAACTCAATGTCTGGAAACCATCCCTAGAGTAATGCAATTGGCCTGGAGCTGGGTATGGACATGAGAATTTTTAAAAGCTCCCCAGGAGATTCTAATGAGTGGCAAAGGTTGAGAACCACTGCTCTAGGTCAAGCTGTGAGTGCCAGTTCCTTCATTTCTTTTAATGGTAGCACCATTCTCTTCACTTGGACTTGATATCTGGGGTATTTAATCTTTAGCTGTGGAGGTCAGTGAGATAACAGAAACAAAATTAAATTTTGAAAAGTGGGAACTGCTAAGAAAATGCAAGGAATTATTTTATGTGGTATGCACATGAAGCAAGTGGAGTGCTTTAGTAGTTGAGATGTGTTAATGCATTAATATGCTAAACGTTACACTGTCAATTTATCATCCTAACTTTTTTTGTTGGGCAAAGCGGAGGAGTCAGAGAAAATCTACACTTGGGACATGACATAAATGATCAGAGCTACCCTATCCTCCTGTGGGCAGGTCAACCCCATCAATGGGCACAGATGGCTGGCACCATGTGGTGTTCCCAGAAGTAATTCTGTCAGCTTTGCTAAGGGTAGGTGGGTGGTCCTCTGGCTCCCCTTCATTGGGGGAGGAGTGCAGCTATGACAGCTGGCCAGCCATACCACAAACAGCAGTTACATTGACAACCACACATATGCACCATGGTTCTGACAGAGTCCCAGAATAGTTCAAGATGGCTAGCTATTGTGCTGCTGTGCATGAGGTGTCCCTTTAATCAGAGACGAGGCTCAAGCTGAGTCACATTGGAGTCTTCTTGTGATGGGGCAAACTGGGGATTTCTGATGCTCAATTTGTGTGTATTCTGGTCATTTACATTAGTGTGTGCCCTGGGATAGAAATGCAGTTCAATACTTTGACATATGAAGAGCCAATCCAATTTTTTTTTTCCCAAAGAAAGGAAATAACTCCTTGGCTTCATCCGAGGTTATCCTTTGACATGGTAATTGTTAGCCTGTCTTTTCTATTTTCAGTATTGCTACCCTCACTGTCCATGCTATCTTCTACATATTGTACTTTGTAAAATTTTGTCCAAGGAAATACTTTTTTTTACCTTGCAGGGAGACCGAATACATGTTCATAAGCCACAGAATCGTATTCAAGTTTCAACTCTGTCACTTACTAACTGCTGTATGACATTGGGCTAATTACTTCATCTCTCTGAGTGCAGTCTCATTTGTTTTTAGGATTATAAAAGATAACATAAAAACCACGTGTAAGATTGTCTCTAGGCATTCAATAAATACAAATTCAATTCTTTGTAAAATTTCATAACCACATAAATTCATTCATCCAAAACACAAACAGAAAACTCAAATAATCAAGGCTAATATGAACTGATGTTTAGAATTATGACCTTAAGGTACAGCAAGATTCTGAAATGGCCATGAAAGATTTAACTTCCTGTAGAAAGTTTTTTTTTTCTTTTCAATTGATTCTTTCCATTATATTCAACTCTTAAATGTTGTTTGAACACAAGAAGTTTAGTAGTATATTTGTACTACACAGAACAGACAATGTAAGACTTGGCCATATTGGTGATGTCTCTTATTTATCATTTCTTTTCAATCTACAGAATCATATCTATAAATAATGATAGTTTGCATAATTCCCCAATACCTATATCTCTTATTTCAGTTTCTTGCCTTATTGCATTGGCTAGAACTTAAAGAATAATGTTGAATATCAACAGTTACAATGAACACCTTTGTCTTATTATCGATTTTGGCAGGGATGCCTCTAATATATTTATCATATTAAATAATGTCCTTTTATTCCTAGTTTCTAAGAATGATCAGGAAAGGGCATTATATTTTATCAAATGCCTTTGTGGCTTCTGAGCTGATCCTTTGAGATGATAATGTAATGTGATATTAAGAAATTTCCTATTATTGAACTACCTTTGCTTTCCTAGGACAAACCCTACTTGGTCATGACATACTTTAACTATATTGCAGGGTTTGATTTGCTAATAGTTTATTTAAGATTTTATGTGAGACACCTTTAGTTTCCCTTTTGGTGCTGTTTTGGAAGGGTTTGTTATCCAGGTTATACGAATTATATAAAATGAACTGGAAATATTCCTTCTCTTTCTATCCTTTGCAACAGTTTAGAGAACACAACACAAGGAGTATTTGTTCCATAATACCTTGCTTTGGGCCTAACTCCTTTGTCTCCTAGGAAGTCATTGGATGGTTTTTTTCCCTGGTAGGGAGAAAAGTACCATAGCCTTTATTTGAAAAATTTACTGCCATTCCTAGTTCGTAGCACTTCTTTGAGGGACAACTGATACACAACCTTAGTTGTTGTTAACAGTTTACCCAGCCACACTAACTTAAAAAATGTCCACTGATCTTTTCTTATCAGTTTTCTGTGTACTTTTATTTCAGGTACTAGTGTTACTGCCTCCAGAAGAATCAGATGTTGGAAGATTGAAAGATGAGGTGTGGAAGGAGGGAAGAGGATGAATGGACTCGAGGAGCACGAGAAATTAAGTCTGAGAGGTTTGCTCTGGAAAGGGTTGCTTTATGGTAGGGATGAAGCTTAAACTGCTCTTTAGAGGAAGACTAGTTGCTGGCCAAGGAGACTGATGTGGTAGTTGGAGAAGAAAATATGATTTCAGTATTTATTACCATTAATTAATGTTTACATAATTATTGGCATGTCTTCATTTTTCAATGCACAACTATAACTGAAACAGATCTCTTATGAAAATGTAGCAATTAAATCTACAAATTGTTTACAAATTGCAGGTACTGAACTCAGATGATAAGTACCTTTTATTTTCTTGTGATGTTGTTTGTGGAAAGGTCTTTGCCTTTTGTTTTTAGGAAATTAGCTCTTCAGACCTTTTTTTCCCCCTTAGGGTGCTCACTTTCTGAATAGACACAAACAGAAGTGAGGAAAAAAACTAGAACATGTGGGCTGTGATTCAAAGGCCTGGTTACAGGTTGTCAGAGTACAGGGTGTCATAAATTTCAATTACTCCTAATAATTTGAGAAGTCAGTGCTCAAGAACTGTCCTATATCCAGAACAGGAATAGCCTAGAAAGCTCATCTACCAGGACAATTTTGGATTGGCTTTAAACTATATCTTTCTAATTGGTCCACTCTTTTCCTCTACCCTTTCCTTCTCTAGCAATATTCCCACTTGCCTAATTTGCTGAGAGCATCTGGGTCAATAACCTTCCTTGGGCACTTGAGTTTATTTCCTCTGAGCTACAGGGCTGTTATAAAATTCTTGCTGAAATCCAGGCTGTGATTCAATGGGGTCTGCTACGGAGCCTAGATATAGCATCTGGAAAATCCCAAGTTTCACCCTTCTATATCCTAATGTGTCACACTGTCTTTAACAAACAACTGGATGAAAATATCTATGCTCTGTGAGGACTGTTTCTTCTGGCCTAGTGGTTGGCCCTTCTGGAATTGAGGAGTGAGGTAACAAAAAACAAGTTAGATTTACCTTTTTATAGAAATTTATAAAAATGTTGAACACATTATTTAAAAAAACTATTTTTAAACAAAACCATCCCCCCTATATTACCCTAACAGTCTACTGCTGGCTCTTCCCATTCCAAGGAATGAGGTCATGCTTTATGGGAGACATCTGCTTCTGAGGATATTACTGCACTGAACACAGAACATGACTTCATTAGAGGGAACAGTGGACCAGAGAAATTCAACAGGAGACTTGCATATGTGACAGCAAAAACAAAAAGAGCCAGTTGAGATTCTCCTTAAGTCTTTATCCTTCAGGATAGACTGAAGACCTGGTGATTTCACTCTCACATGACTTCCTTTTGCTTTAAAATCATAAACTATGTATGAAAACATCCAGAAATCTGTAACTCATAGCAACACCACCTGTATTTGTAAATAGAGAAGCTGTCTTCTCTCAAGGGATTGGATGGATTACGTTCTGGGAAGAGACCAGGTGTTTAAAACTTTGGGCTTGCTACTGAATGCACACCCACACAGAGTAAGCTCTGTTTCAAAGAAGCATTGTTTCAAACAGTGCTGCAAATGCATACGATGTCGTCTTTTAGTTCTGAAAAGCAAATTCAGAACACTAGCAAGGATTTCGGCTTTCCAGGAAGATGATTTCCAGAGCGGTTTTATAGGATTTTGACATATGTTGTTTATAACCTTAATTTTTAAAATGAGCAAGTCCAATAAATCTGTTACCTACTAACCGAGCTCTGGTCTAGTTGCATCTGTTCCCATTTTATTTGATACTGTAAAGAAGTTTCAATAGACAGCTAAATATTCTTGTGTTATTCATAGTCTTATGCTCCTATTGACTAGGACTTTTCAAAGAAAACCCTTAAAATCACTAGCATTTTAAAAGGCAATAATTGCCAGTTTAATTTATCAGGCTTTACTTCTGAAGACTCACGATGTAGCTAGAATCACATAAGTGGAAGGGGATGCTAAGAGATCGTGTGGTTAGGTCCCCTTTGACTTAGGAGTGGTAGGAGTTTGGAACATTATGGAAGGCTGGTTTGCAACCTCTTATTGTAACCTAATTTAAGTCTGAATCCCACCCAGGGTCAGAAAATTTTTATTGGTATATAATGAAAATTGCTCTTGCTACCATTTAAGCTCATTGCCTATTATTTATTTTGTTTTACAAATGGAGAACAACTTGTCTGAGTCTTCAAGATAATCCTCTGTGGAACAGAAAAAAAGCCATGAAATGTCCCCTTTCTTTGGTCTCATATACTCTAGCTTTTTTTCTGCTCTCTTCTGCAGTTCCAATTTTCTAGCCTTTTTTTAGTAATATGAATTGCCATTTCAGAATATCTTTAATTTAACAGCCATTTTCTGACCGCCTTCCATGTATAAAATATTGGTGCTGTGTTTCAGGCAAAATGGATTCCATATCTGGCTGCGTTTAAAGGAATGTCTGGAGAGAAATTTAAAAATTCATATTTCTGGGCCTCATTTCAGATCAAATAAATAAAACTGGAATAGAGCCTGGAAATCTGTATTTTAAAAGCAAGCCCTAGGCGATTCTTATGTAGTTAGCCAAAGATTGAAATTTAAGAACAAGGGCATTAAGTTTGATATGTTAGGGTCATCTAATGGGGTGCTGGTGGTACAGATATGACAAGAACAGAAATGACTACAGAGAACAAGTGATGAGTAAGAAAAGTGATGCCTCCCTTTGCATATCACTTCATAAAATTAATTTGTAATTTTAAAAATTTAATCTTTATACTAACTCTGTAGGTGAGTGGTAGTATCTCCATTTCACAAGGAAGCTCAAGAAAGAGATCACTCGTCTAGGATCTCTCAGCCAAAAGCAGAGTCAAGATTCAAAGTCAGATTTTCTGATGCCAAATCTTTCATTCTTGCCACTCATTAGAACTTTCTTCATAACAGTCTTAGAAAGCAATGAACATTGGGTTCAAAGGAGGGAAAAATGATAGTTCAAAAAAACACCAACATTCCATCATGGCAATATGATAAAATTACCCTAGGACTGATATCATATCAGCATTACATTAGGTGCTTTTAATATATGAAATCCATTCCCTTACAAAATGTCTCCTGGCCTTCTAATGAGTGGCAGATGATGAACCAGGCTTGCAAATCCCTGAACCTCCACCCAGTGGCAAAGACCTATACAGAACCTGTGTTTTCTGGCACTCTACCTACCAGCAGGAGGCATCTCAGTTAAGGGATTTCTTCCTCTGTAAATACCAGCAGAAATGAAGTGGAGAGCCCACCAGCACTGGATGGCCAGAGAACATGCAATGAAAAATGTTCTCTATACCACATCTCGCATTC
>NW_006433948.1:2217269-2245898 GCF_000325575.1 Pteropus alecto | reverse complement strand
GGAAGTATCTTCTTTCCCTCACCAGCAGAGACCAAGCAGGAGCTCAAGTAGAGCCAGAGTATAAAGCAGACCAAGGTAGCATTGTAAGGGTTCAGACAACTAGATTGTCATTGGAATTATAGCTCACAAAAGTAGGGTAGAATTGACACATGACACCTAAACAGGCCTGCTGCCTGCTAAAATAGAAGACCGAAATAGGATCAAGAGTCTCCTAATATATTACCCAAGGATACAATAAAATAACTCATCATACCAAGAAACAGAAAAATCACAATGTGAATGAGAAAAGAAATTCAATTGATGAAATATTGAGATGAATCAGAACGTTGGAACCATCTGACACAGGTGTTAAAACAGCCACCATAAATTGCTTCAACAATTAATTACAAATTCTCTTGAAACAAACGAAAAAATAGAAAACTTCAGCAAAGAAATATGTTATAAAAGAGAATGACATGGAAATTATAGAACTAATATTAAAATAACTTAAGGAAAAATCTTGCTAAATATTCTCAATAATAGAATGGAGAGGACAGAAGATAGAACAATAAACTTGAAGAGAGATGAAGTTTATTCAATTTTAACAACAGAGAAACAATGCATTGATAAGAGTGAAGAGAGACTCAGGGACCTGCGAAACAATAACAAAATAGCTAACATTAATGTATGGGAATCCCAGAAGGAGAGGAGAAAGAGTGGAACTGAAAATGTACTCAAAGAAATAATGGTTGACAATTCCCCATATTCTGGTGGCAGACATACACCTACTTATTCAACGAGGAGTTAACACCAAAAAAGATAAACCCCAAAACACCCACACCACAAACATCATAATTAAACTTCTGAACACTAAAGACAATTTCTTGAAATTATCTTGAAAGCAGCTAGAGAGAAATGATGTATTCTCACCTTTAAAAGAATACCAATTTGAAGGTCAGTGGATTTCTGATCAGAAATCATGGATGTTAGAAGAAGTGGCACAATATTATTCATATACTGAAAGAAAAAAAAATTGCCAACCACAGGTTCTATATCCAGCAAACCTACCATTCAGGAATGAAGAATAAATAAAGAGATTCTCAAAGGTAACTAGGAGAATATCTTGCTAGCAGATATGTCCTTTAAAAATGGGTAAAAGAAGCTCTTCAAACAAAAAGAAGATAACAGAAGGCTCAGAGTTTAGAAAGAGAAGAACAATGAATGGGTTAAAATAAGAGTAAGTATAATAAATTAACCTGATTCACATAAATTTTGTAAATCTTACTTGATGGTTCAGTAAAAGTTATAACAATTTCTGTTGGGGTGCTCAATTTATGTAGAGGAAATCCTTGAAACGATTATATTTAAAAAATGGGAAGGACTTAAGTGGTCTTAAATGTAGTAAGGTTTCTACTTAATTCAAAATGGTAACTTGTTGATATTCATAGAATATGATCAGTCACACACATACACACACACATCTAGAGTAATCACTAAGAAAATTATACTAAGTGATATACTAAAAACAGTATAAATAAAACATTATGAGATACTAAAATATGTGAAAGAAACCCACAGGAAGGCAAGAAAAAAGAAACAGAGGAAACAAAAAATAAACAAATGGTATACTTAAGCTCTAACATATCAATAGTTACTTTACATATAAATGATCTAAATATATCAATTAAAAGACAGAGATTGGCAGAATGGGTTAAAAGGACTGGTTGCCTTATTAGGAGATAAAGTAAACTTCAGAGCAAAGATAGAGAAGGATATCACAAAATGAGAAAAGTATGGATATACCAAGATGTAGTAATCCTAAATGTGTGCATCAAACAGCAAAGCTTCAAAATGTACGAAATGAAAATAATTAAAAAGACCAATAGACAAATCCAAAATTATAGTTAGGGACTTTAACACCCCACTCACAGCAATTGATAGAACTGCTAGACAGAAAATTAGGAAAGATACAGAAGAACTGAACACTATTATCATCCAATAGGGTCCAATTTTCATTTATATAACACCCCCCACCCCAGCAATAGCAGAATACACTTTTTTTTTTCCAAGTTCCCATGGAACATTCACAAAGACAGAACATATCCTTGGTCAAAAAACAAACTTCAACAAATTTAGAAGCACTGAAGGAATACAGGGTGTGTTCTGTGTTCTCTAAGCAAAAGGGAATCAGACTCAAAATCAGTAATACAAAGAAAATAGGGAATTCTACAAACACTTGGAAATTAAAAAAACATACTTCAAATAACCCATGATTCAATGAGAAGTCTCAAAGGAAACAAAAAATACACAGAACTGAATGAAAATAAAAACACAACATATCACAATTTATGGGATGCAAAAAATAGTGCTGACAGGGGAATTTATAGCACTAGATGCTTACATTAGAAAAGAGGAAAGTTCTCGAAGAAGTAATTAAAATTCCAACCTCAAGAAACTAGAAAAAAAGAGCAAAATATACCCAAAGTAATCAAAAGGAAGAAATTAATAAAGGCAAGAGCAGAAATCAGTGACATTGATATCAGGAAGACAAAAATCAATGAAACAAAGATTTGGCTCTTTGGGAAAAGATCAATAAAAATTATAAACCTCTAGAGCAAGATAAAGTAAAAAGTAGAATGGACACAAATTACCAATATGAAGAATAAAACAGGGAATCATTATAGATCATGTAGCCATTAAATGGATAATTAGTTTCCTAGAGTAGACATACCTTTCCTTATTCTTCCAAGTACAACAGAAAATCCTGGACACTATATTGTAAAACAAACATAAGAAAACTCTGAAGGATGAAGAGAAGAAAGCAAACTGGCTAGGAACCTTGGGACCCAGTGATTGACAGAGTGACGTTTCCCAGGTTTTCTTTTTGCCTCATATATCCTAGACTTGGAACTGAAAAAGCCAGCAACCCAGAAATACAAACAGGAGCAGACAAAGAAAAGCCTTAACAAAAACCTCCTCTCTCAAGCCAAAGGACAAGGAAAGGAGCAATTTGGCATGAAAGAATTCATACAATAACCTCTCTACTACAGCCAAACAGTACAGAAAAACACTTGTGACCCCCCTCCTACCCATACCAGCAAAGGCTGAATGGGAACCCTAGAATTCCACCCTCATGAAGTTATAAAAAGGTGCCCCAATCTACTGCTGATATGGTGTCAGAGAAGGCCAAATAGGGAGCTGAGACTTTCATCTTAGCCAGCAGGTAACTAGACTCCCTACTCTTTAAATATCTTAATTGTTTTAAGTATTTCCTCTATGTACATTGGACACTACGTCAGATCATGTTATATTTTTTGCTTCAACCATCAGAAATGCTTTAAGAGAATCGTGAGATTTAGCATAGTGTATTATATTTACCCCTATTTTCACCATTAATGTGTACTTCTTTCCTTTCTGAAGTTCTTCTGTTATCATTTCTGTTTATAGAACTACTTTTGGCCAATCTTTAAGTGGAGGTTTGCTACCAATACTCTTCTTCATTTGAAAATTCCTTATTTTCCCATAATTCCTGAAAGGATTCTCTTGATATAGATCTGTAGTTGACAGTTATTTTGCAGCATTTGAAATTTCATTCTGGCCTCTAATGCTTTCAAATGAGAAATCTGTTGACAGTTGAATTGGTGTTCCCCTATAAGTAATGCACCATTTTTTTTTTCCTGGCTGCTCTCAAGATTGTTTTCATTATCTTTAGTTTTCAAAATTTTAATTATGATGTGTCTTGGCATGGATTTATATGGGTTTATTATATTCGGGCTTCACTCAGTTTCTTGAGTCTGCAGCTTTATGTATTTTGCTAAATTTGGGAAGTTTTAGCCATTATTTTTTTAATTAAAAAATTAATTGTTATAAAATACACATGACATAAAGTTTATTATCTTAACCATTTTAAGTGTATAGTTCAGTAGTGTCAAGTACCTTCACACTGTTGTGTACTCAACCTCTAAAACTCTTCATCTTGCAAAACTGAAACTCTATACCCATGAAACAACAATTACTCATTCCTCTCTACCTCTAGCCCCTGTCAGTCATCATTCTACTTTCTCTATGAATTTGACTACTGTAGGTATCTCACCTCATATAATTGGAATCATATAGTGTTTATCTTTTTGTGGCTGGCTTATTTCACTTAATGTCTTCAAGGTTCATTCATATTGTAACACGTGTTAGAATTTCCTTTCTTTTCAAGGCAGCCATTATTTTTTAAGTCCTCTTTCAGTCTCAGTCTCAGTGTCTCTCTCTCCCTCCCTCCCTCTCTCTGGACACTGATGATATAAATGCTACATCTTTTGTTATTGTCCAAGAGATTCCCTTAGGTTCTGTTCATTTTTCCAGTTTATTTTCTCTCTCTTGTTTTGATTGAATAAATTCTGCTGCTCTGACTTCAAGTTCACTGATTCTATCTTCTGCTATCTCCACTCTACTATGGAGCCTACCCACTGAGTTTATTTTAGTTATTGTAGTTTTCAGTTCTACAATTTCTATTTGCTTTTTTTTTATAACTTCTATTTCTTTGCTGAGATTTTATATGTCTTCATTTGTTTTGAGAGAATTTGTAATTACTCGTTAGATCATTTTTATTATGGATGTTTTATAATCCTTGTCAGATAAAATCTGATTTATCTCAGTGTTTGTGTCTGTTCTCATTCGTGAGTGATTTTTGACTGAAGGTTTTTGGATACTATATTATGAGCCTCTGGATCCTATTTCATCTTCTTTTTTAAAGCAGGCAGTCCCTCTGTTGAGGTATAATGTGAGGCCAGGATGAATGTGTATGTTCCGCTACATCCCACTGACATGGCCCTGGTAAAAGTGGGGGGCACTGACCTATACTCCCTTGTTGCAAATGGGTGAAATGGAAGTTCAGTTACCCCCTTGTCTCTATTGACACTATCCCAGTGAAAGTTGGGTACTGATCCACAGGGCTTCTAGCTTCTGTAATCTTTGAATGAAATGTAAGCTCAGCTCCCTGGTGAGCTCTGCTGACACCAGGAAAAAGGAGGGAGAAAAACAAATTTGTAACTAGCTCCATCTTTTACCACCTTGTTGAGCCTCATTACTGCTGACTAGGGGTGGAGACTCAGCTTCCCACTGGGACCCACTGACACCAGGGGAGGGGCGACAGGAATGCAAACTAGCCCTTTTTCACATTGCCTCTTTCAGTCTCATTGTTGCCAGAAGGTATCGAGGTTCAGCTTCCCACAGGGCCTTTCTGATACCAGAGGGAGGGGAAAAGCAGAATGCTTACTAGCCCTGACATGCATCCCTTTGTTCAGCCTTTTTGATGTGAAGAGGGTGGAAGCTCAGCCTCCCCACTGGGCTCCAGTGATGTGGAGATGAAGTCCAGTGGTGATCTGCCCTGCCTGCACCAAGTTGTTAACTCTCTTTGCTTCTAGGTGAATGTGGCAACTTAGCTTGCTACTGGACTGGACATTACTCTGCAAGAGAATAGGAGCACCACCTGCTTCTGCAGGATAGGGGGATTAGGACAGTCTGCTTAGTTCTGCCCAGGCTATCCCAGCAATAGAATGGGAGCATGCTGCTCCACTGAAGCTGCGAGTAGTGGTGTAATTTTTTTTCCATTGGTGTTTGGCTAGAATAGGGCAGGTATCGTCAAAAAGACATTTTGTTGTTAGGCAACTTCTTCAATTTATATCTCTCCTATTGCATGTTACTCTAATTTTTTTTTTTTTTTAATCTGTGCCTGTTGACAGTTAAGGATTGGAGGTTCTGTAGAGCCCTGTCTGGGATATATGGGAAGTAGAAAAGAAACCCAGGGAAGCCCACTGATGCACTGTTTCTTAAGTTACCAGGCAGCCTGCCTTGTTCTATCCACTTTTCAGAGACTTGTTTGTTGTGTTATATCCAGGAGTTTTTCATTGTAAGAGGGAGGACCTAGAAGGGATGAAGTTTCTCCATGTTGGCAGAAACGCAAACCCTTCTATTTTCTTTTTTAAGAAAAAAATTAGTAGAGCACACAACAGCCTCAAAAATGAAGGGTTTTTTTTTTTTTTTTTTACATCTAGGGGGATGTCTGACAGTAATGATTTACAGAATAAACCGTGGCGAAAGCGTATCTAGGAAAATTTAAAATGAAGGTTTACTAGCTTTATGGAAAGCCATGTGAGATACCTTTCTTAATTTCACTGGAAATTTGTGGAATGTTAAACTGATCACTCTTGGTGTGGCCCAAGTTCTCTTTCTATATAATGCTCCTTTGGCGGTTTGTAAAGTTCTTTGTGTTTCTTGGGGGAAAGATGTAAGTGGCAGGGAAACTTTGGCTCCTTGTACATAAAACAAGATTTGACATTCACAGTTATTGTTAAGTAAAAGTAAGAATGGTGGAAGTAGGATCCTGTGAGGGGATGCAATAGGAGCTATTTTGTCTCAAAAGCAATAGCAGCAACATTTCCCCATACTCACATTCTTAACTCTAAATACTAGTGACTTTACTTGTTGTGATTCTTGGTGTAAGGTATATGATTTCAAATTAATCATTTCAGAAGAAGCTCATATCCTCACGTTATAAACCCCTATCTTAGATGCCATTTTCTGGTCCTCAAACCCTCACCTCTTTCTCAAACCAGTGTGCTGCAGATACTGCTGTATTACTAGTATCAAGCTGATCATAGCACTGGATAGTACAAAGAAAAACCAATTGTCTGACCATGCTAAGTCACTTGGAGGCAGTGTAGTTGAAATAACTCTGGAGTCAAGAAGCTATTTGATCAATTCTTGCATCTGCCACTAACAAGTTGTGTGGCTTTGGACAAATTACTTAATTATTCTGAGCCACAGTTTGCTCACCTGTAAAATGAGAATAACACTGACTTTACAGGATTGTTATGAGAATTCAGTGACATAAAATACATAAAGTGAGGGCCCAAAGGTGGTGCTCAATAACTCTGAAAAAGTTTCTAGAGAACATGACTAATTTCTGACAATTAGGTCTGCAGTTATCTAATATTTCTCCCACTTGACCATGTAATAGCTGTTTCCTGATTTTTCCATGTCTTAAATTCAATCTCTGTGCTTATGAATGTTACAGTGTATGGGACAAAGAACCATCATTCACTTGTAACAGAAAAAAGATTGATATATTCATCTTATTCTGATATTTATAATTACTCACTATCTCTAGTCTCCAGAATAGAAGCCCATGATGCTCAAAGAAAGGAAAAAACAAACAAAACTTTAAAAAATTGTGCAATGCAACCTAAACATTTTCTGTTCAATTCTCTTCTGTTTTATAGTACAGGTTGTTTTTATAGTACAGGATTGTTTTTCTGGTGTAGGAATGGGAAAATTGAACCTAAAATTTGAGTTTTAATGGTATATTAATAAACTGTATACTACTGGCAATAATGTCCAAGGTCCTACCCAACTGACCTAAAAGGATCTAGTGGTAAAGAGAGATGGACATTATCAAGACAGCAGCATGAGGATGGGTCTACATCTTGTGGCTTTACTAAAGATTCTAAACTTTCATTAAAAAAAATCCACTTTTAGCTTTTTCACTCAGAGACAGTAAAGTGAGCTGATACTCTGTAACCCCAGTGGAATGCTTATAACCAGAAAAAGCTTCCAGCTAAGTAGCTCAAAAAGCCTAACCTGCCCGAGTCAGGCAAGAGAAGGTCAACATGAATATTTACTTTAAAGTTAAGATTAGATCTGGATGCATCAAGAAGGCAAAATGAACTCCTGCCCAGAGGGGCAAACTAAGACAAGGAAGACTATTTTTGTTCTTATCTTTTCTCACCACCTGTACCCTCTGTTCAAATCACTTAACATCCCTGAGGTTGATGTCTGTGTCTATATGAGAAATGAGAATAACCTCCATCTTAGGTGCAGGGATGATGTGAGGATTAGAGTGCCTAGCACAGTGCCTGGAACACAATAGGAATGCAATAGATGATAGTTATTTTTAGAACAGAATTTGAGGTTTGTATCACAACATTTGGCTTCAGTCCAGGATAACTAAATTAGATATGTTAAATAGTTTCTATGAAATAATTTACACTCTGCCTAAAATTAATATAATTTCATAGCTGAAAGAAACCTAAGAGGTCATCTAAGGTTTTTGATTTAAATGTGTGAGAGTTTTGTTTTGGCAGAAATTTGATCACATACAGTAATCAGCTCAGCCATCCATTTTGTAACTAAGCTATTCTGAAAAGTACAGGTTGCTAGAGCCTAACAGCTAACATCGTGGTTAAGTGTTACAGAATACTTACTATAGTAGGTCTCTGTAAGCAAAATTCAATCAATTATTAAAGAGACCATGTATAGATTGATTAGATGTTAATGCACAGATATATCTATGACTATAATCTCATTTCATTCCTGCCAACTATAAGACAGGAGGAACAATCCTTATAGAAAGGCAAGGGGGAAGAAAGACTGACTCCTTGTTTCCCAGTTTCGACTCTCCAGTTCTGCAGGAAAACTAAGACAGCAAAGGTAGACTCCCCTTGTCAAAGAAGCTATGGAGACCTGTAAGTAAATAGTAAAATCAGAACCACTTGAGTTGTGACTAAACATCAAATCACATAAGGAATAGAAAATGTACCGTGCATTTTTTCTTTCTAAGTTATAACAGAAGCAGTAAAAAAAAAATAATGAGGAACACAAGTGACGAAAGAAAAAAAAATAGATAAATTGGACTTATTCAAAATTAAAAATTTCTGTGCCGCAAGTGATACCAACAAGAAAGTAAAAAGACTACCCATAGAATGGGAGAAAATATCTACAAATCATCTTATGAGACTTGAATACAGAAATATAAAGAGCTCAATAATAAAAAGACAAACAACCCACTTGAAAAATGAGCAAGAGATCTAAATAGACATTTCTTCAAAGATAATGCAAATAGCCAATAAGCACATGAAAAGATGCTTGGCTAATGAGTCATCAGAGAAATATAAAGCAAAATCACAGTGAGAGACCACATCATACCTAATAGATGGCTATAATAAAAAAGACAAGTGTTGGTGAGGATGTGGAGAAATTAGATTCCTCATATACTAGTAGTAGGATTGTAAAATGGTGCAGCTGCATTGGAAAACAGTCTGGTGGTTCTTCAAACAGTAGAATATAGAGTTACCATTTAATCCTGAAATTATACTCCTGGGTATATATCTAAGAGAGATATAAACACGTTTTCATTAAAAATGTGTATGTGGATGTTTATAGCAGCATTATTCCTAATAGCCCAAAGTGGAAACAACTCAAGTTTTCATCAGCTGGTGACTGGATAAAATATGGTATATCCATACAATGAAATATTATTCATCCATAAAAGAATGATGTACTGACATGACACATGCTTCAACGTGAATGAACCCTGAAGGTATTATGCTAATTGAAATAAGCCAGATACAAAAAGACAAATGTATGATTCTGCTAAAGGAGTGGTCACCAGGGGCTGGGGGCGGGGTGGTGAGGAATGGGGAGTGACTGTTTAGTGTGTATAGACTTTCACTTTGGGAACATGAAAAAGTTTTGGAAATGGAGAGTGGTGATGGTTGCACAACACTGTGAATGTATTTTGTGTCACTGAATTGTATCCTTAAAAATGGTTAAAATGGTAAATATTATGTTATACATATCTTACCACAATAGACAAAAGGAATGAAGTATTGATGCATACTGCAAAATGGATGAAACTTGAAAACATTATGCCAAGAGAAAGAAGTCAGACACAAAAGACCACATATTGTATAAGCTCATTGCCATGAAACATCCAGAATAGGCAAATCTACTGAGGCAGAAAGGGGATTAGTGGTTGCCTAGGACTGGGAGAGAAAATGAAGGTGTTGGGGGATGATAGCTAAAAGGTTTTTTTCTGGGGTGATGAAAATGTTCTAAAATTGATTTTATTGATGGCTGCACAACTCTGTGGACATTCTAAAAACTTCCGAGTTGTGCACATTAAATAGGTAAAGTGTATGGTATGTAAATTATATCTTAATAAAGTTGCTTTAAAACATAATGAGGATTATAACAGTCAATAATTAGCAATATATGATTTAGGTCCTTTGGAATTTTATTGCATATCATAGTTAATATATTATTCATATTGCTGTTGAGCTATTTTAATAAAGTGGTCTATTTTAATTTTTAAAAAACATAAAAGTGAGCCAATATTTTTTCAAACAAATTACACCTGTGTCTAAAGGCTAGCATTTTTGACTACACCTGCAAACCACAAGGGAAGTGAGATGAATGTTATTCTCAATGTTGGAACTGCAAATGTAATCACAGCTGAAGAACCTCATATTTATATGGTGTTTAATTTATGAAGCATTTCCTATTTTTTTCTTTGTTTTATTGAGGTAACATTGGTTAATAACATAAGTTTCAGGCGTACAACATCATAGTTCAGTATCTATATACACTATTGTTGCTCACCATCAAATGTCTAGTTTCTATTCATCACCATACATTTGACCCCCTGTATCTATTCCCCCTATCCCTTTTCCCCTTGGTAATCACAAATCTGTTGTCTGTATCTATGAGTTTTTGTTTTGTTTTGTTTCATTTGTTTTCTATTCTACGTATGAGTGAAATGATACAGTTTTTGCCCTTTTCACCTGAGTTATTTCACTTAGCTTAATATCCTCAAGGTCCATCCATGTTGGCAATATTTCATCTTTTTTATGGCTGAGTAATATTCCCTTGTATGTATACATCACATCTTCTTTATCCGTTCATCTGTCGATGGACACTTAGGTTGTTTCCATATCTTGGCTATTGTAAATAATGATTCAATGAACATTGGGGGGGGCATGTGCACTTTCAAATTAGTTTTTATATTGTTCAGATAAATATACAAAAGAAAAATTGTTGAATTATATGGTAGTTCTATTTTTAATTTTTAAGGAACTTTCACACTGTTTTCCATAGCAGGTACACTAATTTACAATCTCACCAGCAGTGTATGAGGGATCTTTTTCCCCACAACCTCTTCAACACTTATTATTTCTTGTCTTTTTGATAACAGCCATTCTAACAGGTGTTAGTTTTTGAGTATTTGACACCAATGGCAAGAGAAACAAAAATAAAAATAAATAAATGAGACTACATCCAATTAAAAAGCTTCTTCACAGCAAAGGAAACCATCGACAAAATGAAAAGTCAACCAAATGAATGGGAGAAGATATTTGTAAATGGCATTTTTGATAAGTTAATATCCAAAATATATAAGGAGCTCATACAATTCGACTACAACGAAAAACAAATGACCTGATTAAAAAAATGGGCAGAGGATCCGAACACTTTTTCCAAGGAAGACATACAGATGGCTGGCTAACGGGCACATGAAAAGATGTTTGACATCACTAATTACTAGGGAAATGCAAATCAAAACCACAATGAGATATTAAATAATATATTCTGATGTATTGATCCTGTTAATATCCATGTGAGGTGATCAGGATGGGTGTTAGGCCATTCTTCTCCCTTGTCCAAGAAATTAAACTGACACTTGATCCACCTAAATCCCACAGCTAGTTAGTGGCTGAACTAGATCTGATTTCCAAATCTATTTTCAAGCAAATGCTCTGTCTAATCTACTATTCTGTTCACTAAATTAGATCACACAGTGCTCTATAAATGGGGCACATTTCTATATAGCAAAAGCAAACTATTACTGTGAGAAACAGGCCATTAATATATAAAACTCTCACAAGTTGCCCACTGTGTTTCTAGTTCCAATTTATCTTTTTGTGATCTCTGAACAAGTTTACCATGTTATGTGCACTTATGGCTTTTAAACAAAGGCATGGATGGCATAAGATAAACCCAGGCAGGGTTTGGGGCTAGTGAGTTTTAGGTAATAATTTTGTTGATAAGTATTTTCTGGTTATGTGCATTAGATTACTTTGGAATTAAACCTAGACACGGTTTCTTAGTTTAAGGAACTGTCAATCTAATAGGAGGAGGGGGCAAGACAAAAACACTTATGTAACCAATAAGAAACAAATAAATTAGAATTGGGGAGTAAAGAGTTAGAAGAAAAATGATAATCACTCAAAGGTATATAGGATGACTGAGCAATGACTTAAAAAGTATTTCAGAAAAGCCTTCGTTGGAATGCTGAGTTCAAGTCTGCTGTTTCACTGTAAAAGGGAAAGGAAAGAGATCCTAATCAGAATAGCAGTAAGAGTGCAGTGAGTATTTATTTCTCTCATGCAGGTCTCAACACATGCAAGGGCTGGGACCATATAGAATATGATTTAAACATTCATTGGTATGCTTCTTAAGAATACAATTTCAAATGAATTCATTTCACTGAATGGACAATAAAAAAAAATTCAAATTATTTGGTGTTCGTTCCAAGAAATGCATCCAAAATCTTTGAACTTATCAATCAATAATGTGAACAAAGAAAATAGTTTCTGTAATCTCCATGGCACTTAGCCCAAGCCTGGAAAGAAAAAAATACTTTTCCTTTAATAATGATTTTTATGTAGGGCCCTGGGCAATTTGGAAAGAACATTTTAAAGATCTAGCACATAATCTAGATCTGACCTATGGATTTGTTTTCCCCCTTACAGCCACCTCCATTAAACTGTTTTCTAAGAATAGAGAAAAACCTATGACTGAAGAAAAATGGATGCATCAAGTTTTCTCCAGATCGTTACACTCCCATCAGAAGCCTGTTTCATACCCACTGGGAGAAATGATCAGGTACTTTATTGGAGATCAATACACTGAAACAGTGATTCTTAGTTCTGGTCTCACAATATCCCACTGGGTCTCTGATTTTTTTCAGAGGTATAAGAAAATTCTTGAAGCATTAATTTCAGTTCACTTTTGCTTTTTGTATAGCTATATGCCAAATGGCACTTCTTTTAGGGAGGAGGAGGAGTCTTGACCAGGAAAAGAAATCTAAAATCTAGCTAATGATAGAGATTATGACTCTATCGTTAAACTAGAGGTGGAGGGGTGGGAGGTGGGAGAAATGGGCGAAGGTAGAGGTGGGAATCACTGCTTTAGTTCTTTTCTTGGCACAAAAATCAAGCCATGACCTTGTATTGCTTTTCTGGTGCCAGAGAAAGTGAGAAATAAGAGGGCTAACTCTGACGCTCTGGTTCTAAAACCTTAAGCACACACATACCTAAGAAAGTCTACTTAATTGTTAATGGTAGCTATGTCTGGGAACTGAGGTTATGGTGTTACTTTCCCTATGTTAAAGAAAATAAATTATAATTAGTAAGTCTAAAAAGACAAACTAAATAGCTTTAAGCCTGAAAACAGTTGATTATAAAGACTAGTGTTATAGAACTCTTATACCACCACTGTCTAATAGAAATAGAATGTAAGCCACAAATTTGAGCCATGTATGTAATTTAAAATTTTCTATTGCCATGTTAAAAAAGTAAAAAGAACTTGGTGAAATTAATTTTAATATTACATTTTATTTCATTCAATATATCTGAAATATTATAACTTCAACATGTAATCAATATAAATATGTATTAATGAGACATTTTACATTATTTTTGAGTACTAAGTCTTCGAAATCTGGTATGTGTTTTACATTTACAGTATACCTTAATTCACATTGATCTATGTGTAGCTCACTTATTTAATTTTTAAAAACAATGTAATAAGCACTTGGGAAGCAATTACCCAAAACAAAAGCTAAGAGTTTGTTAAACATATCCAATAGTATGGTTCCTTACCTCTCCTCAACCTAAGGTAAACTTTATCCTTTTCATATTTATATGACATTTATATATATTCTTAATTGTTTTTTAAAAAATTGGTTGTTTGTAACTTTATATAAAGGTTATTATGTTGTATTTAATATTTTAGAAATTATATTTTTTTCACTATTTAATTAGGTTTGCTGTTATTACAGGTCCAGGGTGACTTGTTTTGTAAATGCATTTAATACATACATAAGCTTTTTATTTTTACTTTTTCCCAGTTTTATTGAGATATAATTGGCATATAACATTGTATTAGTTTAAGGTATACAGGATAATAATTTGATATATGTATATATTGTGAAATAATCACAATAGCTTTAGTTAACATCCATCACCACACCTAGTTACAAACTGTTTTTTCTTGTGATGAGAAGTTTTAAGACCTACTCTCAGCAACTTTAAAGTATACAATACAGTATTATTAACTATAGTCACCATGCTGTACATCCCCAGGACTTATAACTGGAAGTTTGCAACTTTTGACTAACTTTGCCCATTTCTCCCACCTCCCACCCCTCCACCTCTGGCAACCACGAATCTGTTCTCTATTTATATGAGTTCAGTTTTCTTAGATTGCACATATGAGTGAGAACATACAGTATTTGTCTTTCTCTGTCTGACTTATTTCACTTAGCATAATGCCCTCAAGTTTCATCCGTGGCCAGTTTTCCTTCTGTTTATAGCTGAATAATATTCCATTGTGTGTATGTGTGTATGTGTGTGTGTGTGTGTGTAATATTTTTCTTTAACCATTCATCCATCGATGGACACTTAGGCTATTTCCATGTCTTGGCTATTGTAAATAATGCTACAATAAACACAGGGGCACAAATAGCTCTTTGAGACAGTGGCTTCATTTCCTTTGGATGTATACCCAGAAGAAACATAGTGTTTTTGTGACAACTTCAGCATAGGAGACTTACTTTTCATAAACTTAAAAATTATATTGGCAAGATTCATCTATATCACTAAGTGCTGCTGCAGTTCACTGGTTGGATTGCTATTTAATATTTCAATGTATGAATTTATTATAGTTTTATCCCATTTATGGACATTTGAGTTGTTTGATTTTATTACTGTATATTCTTATCTAAGTTTGCTATTGTATACATGTAAAATTTTTTTTTGGTAGAGATCTAGAAATTCACAATGCTCACACAATTGAAAGAACTGTGTAGTGGATGAGGGAGAGTGCAATAGAGATCAACCAGAAGCAGTTCCAGTATGGGTCTGAACCAGTAGGAAGAGCAACTGGTAGGGATGAGGCTGCTTGTAGAGGCCCAAGAAACATTGTGAATGGCAGTTGGTCCTAGTCTTCCAATCTTTGTTTTGCTCTACTGGACTGCAGCAAGCAGAGTTAACGCTTGGATCAGTAGCAGTGGTTATAGTCACATCCTACTGTTGAAGGTTCCCATACAAATTTTGACAATGCCAACACATCTAGAGAACTTGTGTCCTGTCTTCCCTAGACCCTCTACCTTTTCTTGTATTTGGTGGTCAATCCCGTTCCTCTGCATCCTCCAAGTTGTCTTTTTGCACTGGGCAAAATGGAGGTATATACTGGAAGTACTGGTAGGGCAAGAGAGGAACTTGCTTTTGGTGTACATGAAAGCATTCTCTGGGAGGGAAGAAAAGATGGAAAATTCTACAATAAGGAGGTTTATTTTTCTGTCCTAGACTGCCTTAAAGTTCATTAGTATGAGCCCAGTAAGAATAACTTCTAGGAGTTAGGGCTTTGCATAGCTGGTTCTAATGGAAAAACATGAATATGGGACTGTTGCTGGATCAACTTCAAGGGAAGGATTCTGAAGGAAGAGGAGCCAAAGAATTTAAATAAAGTTAGGAATGAGACAAAGCAATTGGCAATTCGGGGCCTAAGCCAAGGGCCTGGCAATATGAAAAGAAGAATTACACAGGTGCATATGGGATATAGCAGCCGTCTCCAACCTTTTTGGCACAGGGACTGGTGCTCCTATGAGCATCTAAGGCCTGATGATCTGAGGTGGAGCTGAGGCGGTGATGCTAGTGCTGGGGAACAGATGCAAATACAGATGCAACTTTACTCACTTGCCTGCTGCTCACCTCCTGCTGCGTGGCCCAGTTCCTAACAGGTCACGGACAGGTACCAGTCCATGGCCCAGGGGTGGGGGACCTCCTGGGATACAGAACTCAGATCTGCCCAGGGCTTTACATTTTAAATGTCCTTTTCGAATCACACTATATTTAATCTCCACAGTAGCCCAGAAAAGTATGTATTACTATTATTGACATTTTATAGAAACAGAGGCTGAGAAATTAATAAGCATGCTTAAAGTTTCATAGCAAATAAGTAGCAGATCTTCAAGTTGAACCCATATCCCTAAATGCAAAAGTAAAGTTTGTGTTACTGCCCTAGTCATTTACAACTAAGTTATTAAAGTATGTTGCAAATGCTTTGTTGATAACAGTACTAAAGGTCACTAATGATTTACTTAAATAAAAACTGGAATAGGTTCAATATTGTTTGTATAAGGGTGTCACTCTCATTGGCATTATGATAGGTTTCCTTGAGCAGGAAAGAAAGGGGCCTTGTTAAGGCCAGCATGCCAAGAAAATGCAGAGAACCCCAGGGGTCCCAGGGATTCCACAGAGGGAGTTCCTCATGAGAATGTTATCCAAGCTGTGAATTATGCTGACAAAAGGTCAAGATCTGCCACACTATACCACAGCAGTCAGAAAAGTAATAAAATCTGGGGAATGAAGGGTGAGATAATAAATATGTGATGATAAATTATACTGCAACTTTTATTTCTTCCTTTGTATTTAAATGTGAGAATGGAACATTACGTGTGTTGCACAGAACTGCCCTTTGAAGAAGCCATTAGTGGATAGCATCATTACTGTGGTACAAGGATAGAGCTGGAAAGGGCTCACAGGTTGCTCTCTCATGAACAAAGATTTCTAATAACCCATTCCATCAATCTCACAATGATTCCAAATATTTGCCATTATATACAACTCCTGTGGCTTCATAGACATCTGCATTGTCTACTTCCTATCTCTTAAGATCTTTCAAATACAGATTTCTCTATTAAAAGAGGGACTTTAGCATGGGCCTGCACATGTCTTCTTTCAATCTGCAAACATTCATTAACTACTTGACTGTTTGCTCATCCTATGCTAGTTGCCATGTTGAGGTAGAAGGGATCCCTGACTTCTTGTGGCTTATCATCTAGCTGGGAGGTACATGGAAGAGATGTAGAAAATGTCTTTTAAGCATGCACATGGAAGAATGTAAACTAAGAAAATGAGCTATCTGAATGGAGGTTCATTAAGGCCATGAAACTTTAGAGTCGGGTCCTGAAAATATGGGTAAGGATTAGAAGTAGGGATGTAAGAACACAGTCCAGTAGGGGGACTGATTTAGTAAAAGTGAGAGGCTGTAACCAGCAAGGTCTGGTGAAAAAAGTAAGACCACCTGCTTTGCTGCACGGCAATGTTACAGGATACATTAACCATAAGAAAACCCGTGGTTTTCTTGCGGTCCTTTATTTCTTTGAAATCCCCAAACCAATAAATTCTTGCACACCATGGTTTTTTCTATATTCAACTTTTATGAGAGGTAACACATTTGTACCTCACTGTATAGTTTACATAGCATTTGCACATACATCATTTAATTTGACCTTTACAGCAATTCTGTGAAATGACATGGAGTCTAACTTGCTACAAGTTAGAGGACCAGCACATGAGGGAGCTCAGGACTTCAACCCAGATTAGATTCAGCCTAGTCTTCAAAATTTAAATGTAGAGCCCTGACCATTAACTGATATTCATAAATGATATTATTAAGGTCCTATAAAATTCTGATACACATCTTATATCAGGAAGTATTAAATTATATCCTGGGTAATTTTTATGTTTTGCATATTTGGTTATTATTAAAGATTTTAAAAATCCATATGAAATACTTGAGAATTCATTATACAATCTTTAAGAAGGCTTCTAACAGAGTTGGTTGAATACTGTACTTCAGATTTCTTTCTAATTATAACACTATATAGCCCTCACTAGATAGTGTATACAATAGCTTTATACACAGTTAACACCTCACTTACAAGCACTATATAACAGGTTCCACAGAAGTGAGTTTTCTGGGTAACTTAAATTACTCCTCTCACAGCAAATTTAAAATGTAACAGAAATCTTTCTAAAATGTTTTGAGATTTCCTTGTCTGGTCATGTTAGGTACAGTTGTCTATTGAGGACTAAGCATCAATATGAAGACCTACTACTGGACCATATAGTGATATGCTCAGTGTTTACAGTGGAGTCTGAACCCCTACATTAATGGTCCCAAGTAATTTCACTTTCTTACTCTGATTTTCGGATTCTTCTGTTCTTTACACTGCTAACTTCTTAGGGTATCAGTTTTCTCACATCTGGCAGACTCCTTCTCTCATTCTAATTAGTTGTCTGACAACTATGCTCATTACATTGGTAACATTTATTTATTTTCTTTCTCAATTACAGTTGACATGCAATATTATATTGGCTTTACGTGTACAATATAGTGATTAGGCATTTATATAACTTACAAAGTGATCACCCCAATCAATCTAGTACCCACCTGACACCACACACAGTCATTACAATATTATTGACTATATTCCATGTGCTATACTTCACATTCCTGTGACAATTTTGTAACGTTTATTTTATATACAACTCTAAAACCAGAGGCTTAGTGAGGTTGGTGCCAAGCCTCTCTTACAGGTAGAGAGTGAGAGGGCTCAGTGGATTGAGAATTTGTTCCCAGATCATAGGGTTTCCATCCTCCCTCCTTTGGAGGTTCTAGGCTGTGTTCTAGATGTTTGAAGTTGCTAAATAAATATCTCTGAATAATTGGGTGTACCAAGAATAATTGCATCTTGTTTACAAAACTCACATTCTGTATATTTCTGAGAGATGGACAAAATCAGATATAATGATTAAACTATCAATAGTAATAGCAGTTTGTGATATCCAATTTTTATTCTTTAATTTTTAATTCATTGGTGGGAGAAGAAAAAAAGAACTCTTAAGACAAGCTTTATTTAAAATAAAGATTCAATTTTCATTTTTAACAGCACTTTGTATTTTTTCTAAGTGCTTTAGCATCTGTTATCTCTTTGGATCATCACAATCCTGTGAAAAAAACAGGATGGCTGCTTTTCTCAGCTATTAAAGTAGCTAAATGATTGTGGTGTTCGAGAAAAAGAATTTTCATTTGTTGTACCCATAACCTGAGATGTATTAGATGGATTAGTACTAGTCTCATTTTACAGTTGATACTAATAATTACCAATTATTGAGCACCTGTTATGTGCCAGCATTGAATTAGGCACTTTACACCATCTCTGATCCTTACAATAGCTCATCAACGGAAGTATCATTACTGTCTTTATATAATGAGAAAACGTACCCTGAGAGAGGTTATTTGACTTGGCCAAGACCACAAAGCTAAAAGTAGTAGAGCTAAGATTTGAAATTAGGTCTCTGTGATTTTAAATTTAAAATCAGGTCCACGTGGCTTTAATGTCTATGTTCTTTCGCTACCTCACGCTGTCTGTGAGAGAAATCAAGGGTCATAATGGTTGCTTCTTGATAACAAATGAATTTTTCATTCTTGTATGTATAGCTTATTCATATACTGGGAGCTTTACTGTACTAAATTTGGGTCTTGTTTCTGAAAGCTTCTGGATTTTGCATACTATGCTAGTGGGTGGGGAGAATAGATTAGATTGAAAATGCTTAACTGAAACTTGAAAACAACCTCTGAGATAAAATATTTGTACTATAAATATACCTTTCTTTAAATAGGTTACAATGTAAACCTATGTTTTTAAAGAGCTTTGGAGATGACTTGTAAAGATAATGTACTATACAAACCAATGCCTTTATGATTCATGTAAGAATTTTTTTTTTAACAAAATAGAGATTTAAATATGTGATCTGAAATATAAAATTTCATTTTTGGAATCATGTAATTAATACTTTAAAATCTGATCATTTCGATGTAGTTTTTTAAAAGGAGGTGAAATATATCAGAAATTCACGGAGAGAATCAAATTGCCGTATTTACAATAACTGAACATCCTCTCGGGAGATACTGTGAAGCTATCATGAGAAACACATTCTTTTTCCATTTCCTTTTTAAGAAATCATATTTCTAAATAGATTAGGATCAAAACATAGCAAATTACCAAGTCAATCTTCTCACTCTTCTGGCACTATGTAAGATAATGATGCACGGAATTTCATCTATAAAGATGACACTGCTAACTTTCTGGCCACAGGCCAGGCCCATGAATTGTTTTGCTATAGGGGGAATAGATCTGCACAAAGCCACCTTCATTCTAGTGCACCATGTGACAAAGAGCATAGATAGGTTACGCCGCTCATTCAGGATATATATAACCCTAGAGAGGTTAGACACGAAACGACTGACCTAATGCGCAACAGTCCTAGAGGCTGTATACTGGAAGCAGTGGCAAAATGCAGCCAAGATTCATATAGCAAAGCATGCTTGGTACTTTACCCTTTCAAAAATAGTTCTCTTGACATTTCCATACATGTTAATGGAGTAGGATCTATGTCTTCTAAGTCAGCTTGGAGTCCATTTTTCAAGTGTATGGAGGGTAGAGGATAGATACAGTGAAGTGGGAAAGATGCCAAGATAATTTGAGATTAAAATGCCATTTATCAAATAAATGCCTGAGTGTGCATTTGAAAACCCCTCAGGTGGTTCTGGGCTCTTGTCTCTTTTTCTTTTCCCAATGATTCTGGCTTCCCTCAGACCTTCCTCCAAGCCTCTTATGTTACATACGAGGTTTCCTAAGCCAAGAGGAGAGCCACTGAACCTAAGGGATTGCTTACTCCTTGCATTTGCTGTTCTCTTTGTCAGAAATGTACTTTCTACTTTTCTTAAAGTCTCATTCATCCTCCAAAATCCAATTCAGATAACCACCTCATCCATCCATGTATGCACACCTAGTATGTGCCAGCCATTGTGTACTTCTCCTTGGAGATGTATTTAATGTATTTGATCGGTCATTCTGTGGCTTCCTTCTCTACACTTTCACAGCAATCTCATCATATCTCCATAGAAGTCCTTATAAACTCTGGGAATTATTTACAAGATTCTCTCTTTTATGAAGACCATGGGCTTCCAGAACTAAGGAACCATCTCTTTCTCATTTTTTGTATCCCTGAGTGTAATATAACACAGTGCTTTGCACATGCTAGATGATTAATACATCTGTAGCTATTAGTCTGTTCTCCCCCTCCCTTTCATTTACATTTGTTATTTTCTACTTATCTGACTTGATTCTCAACCCTTCTATCCCTATTACTTTATTTAAACTGCTCTCGTAAATGCTGCCAACATCTTTCTTACTGAATTCAATGTATGGATAAGATATAGTCTTCCCACTGGGTTTACTAAATTGGTATGATGTAAGCCTAGAGCTGCTAATAGCCATTTTTGCCACCTTAAAGGTGAACTTGCCTTAAGAATACAAAGGAAAGCTATGAAAGTCCTGATGATATCATTTGAGCTCTAAGGTTCTGCCATGTTTTAAGCCAGCTTCATCAGGGACTTTACAGTTAAATGAGCCGATAAACCTTATGCGCGCGCTCTCTCTCTCTTCTTTCTTCTCTCTCTCTCTCTCTCTCTCTCTTAATCTTAATCTCATTTAGGCCAGCTATGTGTCATTTGTAACTGAAAGTCCTAACACAGCTAATGATCTACATATCTATATTTTCAGCCCAGATATTTTTCCTGAGCTTCAGATACATATCTCTAACTTCTTACAGGGTTTCTCCTCTTGAATTTCCCACAGGTACCTGAAACTCAATCTTTTGAACACCACACATCTTCTTCCTCTGATCATTATCTCAGTGAATAATACAGCACCTTGCCAGAAACCTGGGCGGCTTCCTTTACCTCTTCTTTTTCCTCTCTTCAATCAGATTACCAAATTCTAAGTTTTTCTACCTACTAACTAAATTTGTCTACTTCTGTCTGCATTGCTGCTACTCTAATTCAGCCACCATCATTCCTTATGTATATCCTGGCGGCAGCCTCATAACTACCTTCTTTGTCTCCCGCTCGCCACCCTGCAGTCCATTTTCTCCCTATTTTCTTGATTAAATTTTTGAAATATTACAGTAACACATGCTTATTTAACAAGTCATATAGAGAACTATATAAAAAACCACTTAGCTATCCCTTTCCTATCCAACCCCCTTCCACCTGAGGTAATCAGTAATTTATTTTGGTGCCTCTGAGTCCCATATCTGTTTCTATGTTCATATCTACATAGCTATATCTATATCTATAAACATTTTTAGGGTTTTAAAATCTTTCTCTTTTTTTATGAAAATGGGATCATATTATGCACATTACTCTAATTTGCTTTTTATTGCCTAGCAAAAATAAAACATAGTTATTCTTTCAGATCCATACATAAAATTCTAACTCATTTCTTTTAATAACTGCATAATATTCAATAGTATGGCTATGTCATAATTTACTCAACCATTTCCTATTTATAGATATTAGGGTTATCCCTCTTTCTGCCACTAAAATAGTGCTATAATAAACATTCTTGTATATATGACCTATGATCTGGTATTCTTATTTCTGTAGGACAGATTTCCAAAATTTTAAATGCTAGATCAAAGATATCCTAATGTTTAATTTTACTAGAGAGTTGGCTTAAAATCCAAAAATGGGTAAAACAATTTATATTCTCAAATGTGATACACCATATTAACAAAATGAAGGATAAAAATCATAAGATTATCTCAAAAGATGCAGAAAAGCATTTGACAAAATTCACCATCCTTTCATAAAAACTCTTCACAAATTAGGTATAGAAGAAATGTACCTCAATATGATAAAGGCCATATATGACAAGCCTACACCTAATATCAGACTTGACAGTGAAAAGTTGGAAGCTTTTCCTCTAAGATCTGGAGGAGGACAAGGATGCCTGCTCTCCCCACCTCTGTACAACATAGCACTTGAAGTCCTGTAGCCAGAGTCATTAGGGGAGAAGAAGAAATAAAAGGCATCTAAATTAGAAAGAAAAAAGTAAAATTATCTGTTTGCAGATGATACGATCCTATATATCGAAAACCCCAGACTCTACCAAAAACCTATTAGAAATAATAAATGAATTCAATAAAGTTGCAGGATACAACAGCAATATGTAACAACCAGTGACATTTCTATAAACTAACAACAAACTATCCAAAACAGAAATTAAGAAAATGATCTCATCAAAAAGAATAAAATACTTAGGAATAAATTTAACCAAGGGAGTGAATAATCTGTACACTGCAAATTGCGAAATACTGATGAAAGAAATTGAAAAAGACAAAGAGTGGAAAGATATTCTGTGTTCTTGGATTGGAAGAATTCATATTATTAAAATGTCTATTTTACCCAAGCCATCTATAGATTCAATGCAATCTCTATCAAAATTCCAATGACATTTTCCACAGAAACAGAAAAAACAATCATAAAATTCATATGGAACCACAAAAGAACCCAAATAACCCAAACAATCATAAGCCAAAAGAACAAAGCTGGAGGAATTACATTTCCTGATTTAAAGATATATTACAAGAGTACAGTAATCAAAACAGTATGGTACTTGCATAAAAAGAGATATATATATACAGACCAATGGAACAGAATATAAGAGTCAGAAAGAAATCCATACATTTACAGGCTACTAATCTTCAATAAGAGTGCTAAGAATACACAATGGAGAAAGGATAGTCTCTTCAACAAATGGTACTAGGAAAACTGAATATCCACATGCAGAAAATGAAACTGGACCCTTATCTCACAGCATATACAAAAATTAACTCAAGGTGGATTAAAGATTTAAACATAGACCTGAAATTGTAAAATTGTTAGAAGAAAATATAGAAAGTTTGTTGACACTGGTCTCAGCAATGATTTTTTAGCTATGAACTCAAAAGCACAAATAGTAAAAGCAAAAATAGACAAGTGGGATAGCATCAAACTAAAGAGCTTTTGCACATCAAAGGAAACAATCAATAGAGTGAAGAGACAGCTTATGGAATGGTAGAAACTGTTTGCAAACCATACATCTGATAAGGTGTTAATATCCAAAAATATGTAAGGAATTCAAACAACTCAGTAGCAGAAATGAGCGAATGAATGAATGACTAAATGAATAAATAACTTGATTTTTTAAAAATGGCAAAGGACTTGATTAGATAGTTTTCCAAAGAAGACATACAAGTAGCCAGCAGATATATAAGAAGATGCTTAACATCACTAATCATCAGGAAATGCAAATCAAAATCAAAATGAGATAGTACCTCACACCTGTTAGGATGGCTTTTATAAAAAAGACAAGAGGTAATAAGTGTTGGCGAGGCTGTGGAGAAAAGAGAACCCTCGTGCATTGTTGGTAAGAATGTAAATCGGTACAGCCCTATGAACAACAGAATGGAGTTTCTTCAAAAATTAAAAATGGAAATACTGTATGACCCAGCAATTCTACTTCTGGGTTTATATCTAAAAGAAATGAAACTAGTATCTTGAAGAGATATCTGCACTATTATATTCATTGCAGTGTTATTCACAATAGCCAACATATGGAAATGACCTAATTATCCATCAACAGATGAGTGGATAAAGATGTGACACACGTAAACACATACATACAATGAAATATTATTAAGTCTTTAAAAAGAAGGAAATTCTGCCATTTACAATATGGATAAACCAAGAAGACATTACTCTCTAAGTGAAATAAGCCAGACACAGAAAGATAAATATGGCATGGTATCGCTTTTATAGGGGAATCTAAGAAAGTCAAACTCATAGAAGCAGAGTAGAATGGTGGTTGCCACGAGCTGGGGGTAGGAAAAATGGGGAGATGTTGGTCAAAGGGTACAAAGTTTCAGTTATGCAAGATGAATAATTTCTGGAGATCTAATGCATAGCATGGTGACTACAGTTAATATTGTATACTATACTTGAAACTTGATAAGAGAGTATAAACTTAAGTGTTCTCACCACAAAACTCATAGTTGGTTCAACACAGGTGATGTGAGGTGATGAAATGTTAATTAGCTTGATTGTAGTAACCATTTTACAGTGTATATCAAAATATCACATTGTACACCTTAAATATATACAATTTTTACTTGTCAATTATCCCTCAATAAAGATAGAGAAAACTCAATTTATATTCTTTCCACAGACATTGGTTTTCCTACCTCCTCATTAGCATAGTATGTTACTACAATATAAAATTATTGCTAATGTATTTGGGTGATGGGTAGAAAAATGATATATCATGCATATTTTATTTTAAAAATTAAATTGGTAGTTTATTTTAAATTAGTAGTACATGTAGATGTTAAAAAAATTCAAAAGATACAGAAGCATGAAAATTAACTATCTCCCCAACCCAACTTCACTCAGTTTTCTTCCCCAGAGTAACCAGTTACCAGTTATAGATTTATCATAATTTATTTAATCATTTCCTAAATAATGGACATTTAGGTTATTTCCAATCCTCTGCTATTACAAATGGTACAGCAAAGAATAGTGTTGTTGGCAAATGATTTCCTATAGGAGTATACCTAGAAATAAAAGTGTAATTGCTGGATCAGAGTATATATATTTAGCATTTGAAGACATTTGCCATATAATCTAGTCCTTACATTGATCCTGTGCTTTTCCATTGCCTTTAGAATAGTTTCTATGCTCCATAAACTGGATTCCAAGGACCTGCATGATTTGGCCTCTGTTGGCCAGCTCATTTATTATCACCTTCCCTTTAGAAATTAACCATACAAATTCCTTTGGTTCCTCAAATGAGCCAAACTCCTCTTTACTGTAAGCCTTCTAACATATATGTTTTGTTTGCCTGGTTTACCTTTCCCTGAAATCTTCACTTGGCTGACTCTCTAGTATTGGTCAGGTTGCACCTCAGATGTTAGCCCCATTAGGAGGCCTTCTCTGAAATCCCAGGTCCAGATCAGGTGCTGATCAGTCTCGTTGTATCTAGTGTTTATCTTATTATACCATTTATTGTACTGTGCTGAACCAACTGTGAGTTTGATGAGGGTAGGGAGCTATCTTGTTCACCACCGTGTTGCTGGTGTTGCAGTGATCAATAAACATTTATTTAGCAACTAGTTGGTACTTAATAATCATTTATTAAATGAATGAATGAAAAAAGAAGCCACAGTGGTTCCTCACCTGTGAGACAGAGGAGGCCCTGCAGATGTAGGAGTAGCATCTAGAATAAGGCAGGGTCTCATAAGTAAAGTAAAACACTGTACAGCCAATAGGAGCCGTCTGCCTACACATCTACATCTGCCTGTGATATTCTGAGGAGTCACACAAAAAGGAGCTGGCAGTTCACCACTTAGCCAACAGATTAACCTTCTTAGCCTTCACTTCTTGAAGCCATACGCATGCTCTTAATCCTTATTGAGCCTCTTCACGGACGGTAATGAAAAAGCTCATTTAACCATCCAAACTGAAACCCCAGGTATTTATTTAATCATCTAGATATTATGTAATTGGCTAAAACTACCGAAGCTATTATTAAATTATAGAAATCAGGAATAGTTAGGAGCAAATTATAACAGAACTGAAAGGAAACAATTAGACCATCTATTCTAGTAGTTCAACACCTTTTTCTTATCCTTATACATCTGAGGGATATGATATAACCTCATTAGCAATAGAACTACCTCACTATAGACTTCTTCATGGTGTGCAGAGTAGTCAGAATTTCCAAGGGTGTGTGTATCTTGAAAACACTTCTGAAAGGACTGAATCTCTTACACTGAGTTGAGAATCACCAATTCTAGACTAACCTTTAGAAAAAAAAACTATGATCAGAGAATTAAAGACTTGTCCAAGGTCATAGTGCTAGTACAACTACCAGGGGCAGAGTTGGGACTAGACTCCGGGTCTCCTGGCTTAGAGTTCATCACTTTTCCTAATATTGAGAAAGAAATAACTAGAAGGAATTCAAGAGAGAGCGAGACAGACCAGAAGTACCTTCAGAGAACCTCAGGTCAGCTGGGCCTGTGACCTCCTTTAGGCAAGTGAGATATTTCTCAAAAATATCTTACCTTTACAGGATTTTCCTAGTGAGAGGCAGGTATATTCACATTTTACCTCACGTGATCCTGTAATTATTATGTTTGTTATAATGAGTATGTATTATTTTTGTAATTTCAAAAATCTCATAAATATTTTTAGGGAGCTTAATTTTTAACTAATCTCTAAACCCAGTTCACTTTGGGACTCAGGTACTGAAGACAAAAGCTTGTAGCTATACCAACCACAGAGCTTGGTACAACGTCTTACAAGTAGTTCGTGTCCTAAAAATTCTTATTAATCAAATGTCAGCAGTAAAAGCCTGTTGAGATCATTTACTGTGGTTCTATCAATGAAAATATAGCTTTAAAGGGCATTTTGAAGTATGAGCAAGCTAAGACATTTTAGGTTACTTAATGTCTTATTTGATATAAAGCTACTTTACAGAGTGTTTTGCTGTGGGCACTTAGGCTGTTGGCTTGCACGAGGAGCAGAAAACCTTGAGGACTCTACATCTGAATTCAACAATCCTCTTCAAGTCTATACACATGGTCAACCCTCAAAAGCTTTAATTTCGCCTTGCGAGCAAGTCCCTGAGACTCTATCAGCTCTCAAAATGATTTTAGTCTCTTTCACTTAATAGCACAGTGATGGTTCACTGGAAAGCAACAAATATAAGAGCAATACTAGAATGAGGGCATTTCTTAATTTTAGCTAACATTTGTACAGGCAGAAATTCTGTTTCTTTAAGGCCATAGCCTTTTATGTTCATCTGTATCAATTTAAGGGTAGCCATGCCCTATTCCACTATTATTTTTAAGAAACAAAGGACAAAGGATACATTTCAATCTTAGTTTTACTCCTTTACTCTTTTATAATAGCAAAAAGAATATTTTTTTTTATCTTTCTAAAAGTAAAGATAACTACAAAGAAGAGATACTAACAAAAAAGGATGCACATACACAGCTGGCCGGCTACACTGCATAGCTATGATCATTTGTTGTCATGGGGTAGGCCAGGGCATAGTTTTGAGGCTTGGAACCTTCTTCCTATGGGCTTGGATAGCATCAATGAGCATAAAAAAAGGATGATCTGGCTGAAAGAGGGTACTTTGTGGAAATTATAATGGTTATCCATAAATTAATGAATATGAATGCCTAAAATGCCTGGGAGATCATGCTTTTATGTTCATTTTCCAGAGAGAACATAGTAATAGGAGTTAATAAATTCTGAATTATTATTACATGCATTAACACTTTCGGTCAGTATGACTACATGAGGTAAGTAGCGCTGATTATCCCATTTTAAAGTTAAGGAAACTGAGATTCAGAGGGATGTCATTCCTCCGAGGTTATATGGCTGGCAAGGTGGCAGTGATTTCAGGATTGGGATCCGGAAACTGTGACTCAGTCTAGTACCTTTTCTAATACACCATGCTGCACTTTTATTTTGCACTTTTATTTTTATTATCTTACTGGGACAGAAACATGGGGAGAGAGTGGGTGTGGAGACAGATTAATATTTTGATTGAGTCCTGAAAAAGCTCCTACAGGAAGAGAACAAATGGTTTTAAATTAAGGTTTTTAAAACATGGAAACGACCTCCATGGGAATTTTTGATTCATGTTATCTGATTCCAAAACCTCATGGCCCACTGAATATATTCTCCATTTCATTCTAACTAGAAAATAAAGTTCTGCAGATTTCCTAGTACCCTCCAAGAGATGACCAAGCAGGCCAGCTAGAGCTATTGTTACTTCAGAAACACATCAGGATGGGG
>NW_006433948.1:2205349-2217254 GCF_000325575.1 Pteropus alecto | reverse complement strand
GCAGGAAATCTTGGCGCAGAATTCTGGAAGTGCTGTGACTCACAGCATCTACGATGAAGGGATCATGCCTTCCTTGCAGAACAACAACTATATAATTAGCATAAATTAGCAAAAATGAACTTCAAACCTGAAGCAAATACGGCCAACTCAATACAGGAACAGTGAATTTAAGGCAAAGCTGTAGTAAAGAAAAAAACTTCACTTATTTTCTAAGAGTTGGAGTTACAAAGGGCCAAGATTTCTATTGGAGGGGAACTAATCTTGTGTTTGGGACTCCTGTTTCTTAGTCAAGGCCTTCATTTATAGAGTAATCCAAATGAAGAAGCTGAGATGAATCCAACTGTTTCTTGAGTAGTGGGTCAGAAAGATTGGCTATGCCCTGGATATAGACTTTGCCTATGTCATACCTCTAATCAATTAGCAGTCTGGTGAAAACAGGTAAAAAAACATCTGTAGCCTGATTTATTCTTGGCAAACCTATGCAGGCTCCCAAGGACCACTCCATCCCTTGCTTTTCCTCATTGTGAATGAACCATTGTTGAATTGTTTTTCCTCCCACAGAAATGGGTGAAGATAATCACAATTAGTACCTATAGCTCCGAGATGGAAAATCTAGCCTCCTCCCTACATTTGTTTGTTCAGTCATCCATTTAACAAATGTTTGAGTGTCTTTTATGCTTCTCTGAGGGTCTTATTCATCTTTGCGCTGCTTCTGGTAGTGCCCAGAAGGCTCGTTAAATAACAGTTTTGGGAACTGAAGTGAAATTAAAGGGTTGTAACAGATTTAAAAAATTATATAAGGAACTAGAACTGATTGTCCTCTCCTTTTAAACTTATCTCTATTTTTGACCTTAAAAAAATGTTTTCTTCCTGAAATATCTGTCATGTTCTTGAGTGTTCAAGGTAATTTACTTTGCCTTTAATGCTTGTGAAGCAAACCTGAGCTGGATAGCCAAATTTTTGTTATACTATATCAAGTAACCTGTGGATTTAGAATCAACACCTGATTGTTTTTATTTTTGGCCTTAACTCATGCCATTCTGATTTAGCTGTCCCATTCTACCTCTTATTCTATTCAGAGGGTTTCTAGATCAACTCACTTTTTCAATGAGAAATAATTTTTATGAAACAGAGTCAGCTCACTGTCTTGAGACACTTATATATATGACTGCCTCTTTAATGCACATACTTGGTTGTCTATTAGGCACCTCAAACTTATCATGTTTAACTGAATTCCAGATTCCTTCTCTACATTGCTTTACCTTCCCTTGTTTTTCCTCATCTCAGAAATGGCAATTCTACTGGTCTAGTTCCTTATGTCTAAAACTGTGGGGCCACCCTTGGCTCTTCTCTGTCTCTCATACCCCTTATCTAATCAAACCAAAACTCCTGTCAGCTATACCTTCAAAATCTATCCAGAATCTGATCACTTACCACCCACACTATCTCCATCCTGGTCTAAACCACCATCATCTCTCTCCTGGATTATCATTATACTCCCCTACCAGGTCTTCCTGCTTCTGTCCTTCGCCCTGCAGCTATTTTCAATGCAGCAATCAGAGGGATTCTGTTAAAACATAAGTCAGATTTGTTCATTCCTCTGCTCAAAATCTTCTAATGGTTCCTCATCTCAGGCAATGTAAGGGTCTTTCCATTGGCCTACGAGGTTCTAGATTGGACTTTACTCTCTGATGTCACCTCCTTCCCTCTCCCTCTTGCTCACAATGCTCCCAGCCACACTGCTCTTTCTGCAACATGCCAAGTATTCTTGTGATTCAGAACATTTACATTTATTGTTCTCTCCTCCTCTCCCCCCCCACCAAAATATTTGCATGGTTCATACCTTCATTTAATTCAGGTCTCCTCTCAAATGTTCCCTTATTAGAGGGACTTTCCCTGGTCAAGTTATGGCATACCCCATCATTTTCTCTCCCTTTTAGCCCCACTACTGGTTTTCTCCACAGCACTTACCACTAATTCTGTTTATTGTCTGTTTCTTTACCCTGTAAATTAAGCTCTTTGAGGGCAACAAGAAATATTGATTGAAGGTCTACTATGTGCCAGGTCCTTTTCTAGGCAATGCAGAAGTAAAAGCAAACAAAACAGACAGATACCAATATCCTTATGGCATTTCCATTCTAGTGCTATATATGCTGCTGTGTTTTATCAGTAAATATTTGATAAATGTGTTGAATAAATATAGCATCCACTCAGCAGAGTAACAGAAAGGATTAAAAAATAAAGGAGGTTTGGATTGGGTTATCACCCTTTAACTCATTGGAGCACCCACCACGTCTAAAGAAATGGTTCTATAGTCTCTCAGGTGAAAGTCTGGAAATTTAATCAAATCCCAGCATCTACAGACATTCTATACTCTTGACTCGAAGGGACTCTTGGATTCCTACCAGCTATGCTGTTTAAAGAAAAAAAATCTGTGATGGCATGAGAAAGTTGGCATTGGCACAAAGTGACTAGAGTCTAATGACTGACTAGAGAATCACACCAGCAGGAAATTAGATAAGAAGTCTAAAAACTAGTAAGAGAGGCTTTACCCTTTACTAGAGAGAAAAACTATTTTGTATCAAAACAGAAAAACACCATAAGGAAGATCACTAGCAAAGATGCTGGTAGCCAGATTCGGATAAAGTGGTTTAGGAAATTGGAGAAAGCTGCCTTCTTTAACAGAAAACTTGGGAGGCCAAATGATGAGGTAAACTTTAGAAGTTATTGGACTTCCCCCTTGGAGAGCAAGGGAAGACCACACCCACTACATAAGGTGATATTGCTCTTCTCTTCTCCTTAGCAACCAGCAACCAGGAAATATGAAAGATTTCATGGTACTGGGAGTAGCCTCAGGGGAAGAGTCAAAGTTGGAAAGACCCACATGCATCAAAGGGTGAGGTGAATGGGAGAGGAAAGAGACTGGAACTCTCAGTTCTCAGCTTCCATGTAGCCTTCTGAAGGTTGAAAGCAGTATGAAAATAATAGGTACCATTTACTTAATAAACCACATTTTCTAGGCTTCAACTTGGTCATCAATTGTATGCAAAGTGTCTGCTCTAGAGAATCTTCTCACTGGTCCAGTCTAGTTCTCCATTCAAGGGCTCAATGCTACTGCCATCTCCATTGACAATATCACCCTACTTATCTTATTTCTCTGAGTCTCTTTTTTTAATCACAAGGTCCTTGTTCTGAGCTCTTTTTCAGACTTCATCCAGTTCTATTTCTTCTTGCCCCCACTGACAAAGTCTTGGCCCCATTTCTTTAATAGCTCATGCCTCTTAGAACTGCCTCCATCATTGGCCCTTACTCACATTGACAAATGTCAGCTTAAAAATCTCTTTTTCTTCTTTATAAAGTCATACTGCTTTGTAACCCTGAGACACATATCTTTGGAAGAGGTAGCCAGAACATGCTGTCTCTGAATCCAGATGGCTTTACAGCAGCTCAGAGCTGTGTTCTACAAACTCCTGAGCCAAACAGGTAGCATTCTGTCAATTGACAGAGTCATACTGAAATGGAGTGGTTCAAGGACCCTGCCCAGGAGCTAGGTCAACATTTTAGTATGTCTCACCAAATGCACTGCTGGTTAACCCAAGTCTATTGTACCCTCAATACAGATGGTTTTCATGGCACATCATAACCTAGCTGAAGAGGCAATCAACACCATCGACTTACATTATAAAGACAAACAATTTGCCAGGTATTAGTCTAGATTTTAAGGTTGAACAAAGAGAAATAAATTCCTGTCCTCAAGGAACTTACAAACAAACTCTAGAAGCTCTAGTTCATATTCGAGCATGGTAGCTGATACCAACATTGACATGATTATCATTGGAATTAATGTATCATGTAAGTACCACCATGTCACAACACTATGTCAATTCTAAGAATAGCACTGAATTCTCCTGGAGTCCTTAGTAGATATGGGATGTCTTCAGGAGAGATGAGGTCTTTATGGAGGGTGATCTTGAGAGATACAAATACTACCATGACTCTCAGGCATACTGTGAAATTATTGAAGGTATCTGGGGTTGCAGGAGAGGATACTGTAAAGTGTATTGAAGGACTGATTGGTAGGCTAGGCTGGAAAAACCTCCTGTGACCTTGAGTCTGTGGCCAATATATGAGATGATGAAGCACACTTGAGAAGGTAGTTCTCAGCGTACTCTCATGAACTGAGATATGATAAAGAATCACCCAAGTAGACTTACCATCTGCTCCTTCATTGCTTTTGCTTCTTTTATTGCGACGAACACGCCTACTTTCTGCTTCAGAGTATGCCTTTTCTTCAGGGAAGAAAAAATTCAGAAGGGCCATCTGTAAAAATAACAAGTAGATGAGTCAAAGGTTGATCCCAGTCAACCATAGCCAACATAAAAAAAGGAGTTTCCTGTAGGCAGTCTACTTTCATCTTAAATTAAGTATCTAAAGCCTGAGCCCATCTTCTCTTCCACTGTATAAATCCTTTTATTTTTGAGACCATTATTATTCTAATCAAGAAGGGATGACATTTTGGCTAGGCTCTGAATCCCCTTTCTTTTGCCTCAAGTATCTAATGAGTAAACCTTCAAGTCCCATTTTTACACATAGTTCTGTGGTTCAGAGTGCCCAGTCACGGATTTCTAACTTCCCAAAGTTAGAAATCTGCCCAAAATTAGACTTGAGTTTGCTACTTCCTTTTGGATTTCATTATTATATATCCATGATTTTCCTACATTCCTATTCATACTAAACTTTTGATTTGTTCCCAGAAGGCTGTGCATCCAATTATGATTGGAAGATACCCCTTGTGTCAATGCTCCTCTAGGAGTTAGACATGACAGAGTTCATGATTATTCTCTCCCTTTCCTAGACTCCTACAGCACTCGGGTCTATAAGACTCATTTTGGTACTTGATACTCTACTTTCTTATGATGATCTCTTATAATAATACAATATGTTTCATATGTGAATAGGCCTGATTTTGCTAATAATAATCACAGTTTAAATGTATACTTGCGGAAAAGAATCATAACATTTTAGCAAGAGTGCCTCTTAGTGGTTAAAAAATGTGCTTGAGATAAACAATAGACAGAGTAGTAGGACTGAGAGTGATTCTAATTCCAACTTTGCCATTTATAGTTATGTAACCTTGGGCAAGTTATTTAAGCTTTAATTTACTCATCTGTAAATAGGGATAATAAATAGTACTTTTGCTCATAAAATAGTTGTAGGGTTATTTAGCACAGTAGCCAGCATGTAATATGCACTCAATAAATGTTAGCTATTACTATTATTAAAATTAATCTTCAAAATAGACTGGTTAGATAGCTTTAGGGTTAGAAAAGAAGAAATGAACCTGCATTTTCACCCTAGTGTTAGTTAAAAGAATAAACAATTCCAGAATCCTCATGTCTGCTGCATCTCTTATTAATTGAAAAAAATGGGTAGAACTCAAGAAATCCTTAACATTCTATACAAACTTCCTTCAAAACGCTGTTATGATTTATTGTTTACATAGAACAATTATACCCAACAGCCTTAATGTACAAGATTAACATCTTGCAGAATATATTCATGTGTTAAATACAAGGTTAATAAATGAATGTTTAGGAAATCTCCAACTTGCCATAAAGTTAATTTAAAAACATTTAGATTGAACCATATGAAACCGTCATTGTTGTATGTTGAAGATGAATGAATATCAGCAATTTCATGTGGTTCAACTGAGCAGTCTTTTTGAGTCTCTTGATTGGAATGTAAAATGTATTTTCTCATAGAATCAAGTAATAAAGTCCAGCTAGGTTTCCAGATAAAGCCCATAGAAAGTTACTTAATGCACAACACAAATAAGCTATTATATTACTAATAATATAAACCCAAACCGCTATTTACAATAAAATCTCAATCATTTGCAACTCCAAAAGAACAAGTCATTCTGGATAGAAGAGTTTTTCTGATAACTTTGAGTGCCAAAATTTATTTTGAATAGAAATTGGTCTACAGTATACGATTTAACTCAGGGCTTACTGATTATATAGAAGACTATTTATATATTAAATAGCACAGGCCGCTATAGTTTTGAGGTTTTTTAAAAATTACAATTACTTTAAAGAGCAATACATGCTTTGTTAGAGAGAAACACAGGGTTCTCTGGGAGCGAGAGGGAAAGAACCTAATACAGACTGCAAGTGTCCAAGGCTTCTTGGAGGAGGTGCTTCCTCTGTGAGTCCTGAAGGATGTCAAGGATTTAGTGATAAATGGGAAACTGAAAAGGAATTCTAGGCAAAGAGAGCATTGTGTTAAAAGGTTTAGAGAAAAGAGAGAATAGCAGTTTTTAGAAATACAGGTAACTAGCTTAGAATATGCGGTAGGAGGTAAAGAGGAATGGTAAGGAATGAACCAAAAGACAGTAAATAAGGGCCAGATCACGTTAAGAAATTTAGACTTTTTCCTGCAGCAGGGGGTCTTCTGAAGGATTTTTTTCCCTTTGTAAATTTTTGTGCTTTATGAAAATTTGAGTTACAATCTATAGAATGCACACATTTAAGCATAAAATGCACACATTTTAAGCATAAACTTTTGAAGAGTTTATGCATAAACTTTTGAAGAGTTTATGCATTTAAGCATAAAATGCACACATTTTAAGCATAAACTTTTGAAGAGTTTTGAAAAATATATATACCTTTGTAACCACCACCAAAATCAAGATATAGAACATATTCATCACCCCAGAATTTGTCCCTTGTGCCCCTTATAGTCATTCTTCAGAGTGACTCTGTACCCCAGGCAACTACTATTCTAATTTCTATAACCATAGCTTACTTTTTTCTGTTCTAGAACTTCACATAAATGGAAGAATATAATATGATTGCATGATTTCTGTGTGTTTTTTGTTTCTGTCATTCAACATGTCTGTGAGACTCATCCATGTTGTTGTGGGCATCAGTAGTTCATTGCTTTTTATCGCTGAGTACTATTTTATTGTATGAATACACCACTTTTTTAATGCAGTCATCTGTTGAGGGATGTTTAGGTTATTTCCAGTTTGGGGCTATTATGAATAAAGCTGATATGAGCACTGATGTACAAGTCTTTGTGTGGACATATGTTTTCATTTTCCGTGAGTAAACACCAAGGGGCAGAACCTCTAGGTTACATAGTAAGCATTTGTTGTAAGGAACTGCCAAACTGTTTCCAGAGTGACTACCATTTAATACACCCAACAGCTCTGAACATTCATTACACTGATATTGTCAATATTTTTAATTTTAGCCATTCTTGTGGATGTGAAGTAGTATTCCATTGTGGTTGGTTTTAAAAATCTTAAGCTTCTTTTTAATGTTTTTTTTTTTTTTTTTGGTCTCTTACTTTGCTGTCAACTATCAGATTTCACTTTACCTACCTGTAGCATCTTTTCTAGTCTCTTCAAATTTCCTGCTTATAATCTGCTATAGGCTTGACATCTTGTTAAATCTAATTAGAACAATGTACAAATGGAATAAACAGGCAGTCAATGGGTTTTGAATGACTTTTCCAATAAGTCAGATGCAGATTCTCTGGTGGCTTAAAAGCCATTTGTTTGTTGCTAGACAGGTGAATGTGTCAGATAACTGAGTTTTACACGGGTGTGTTATTACAGTATAATGCTATTTGTAGGGGAAAGGAATTTTGAAATCCAAATGAAGAACCTCCCCACAATCACAACTACAGTTCCATAATTCCCTTCATACTCTTTGTGTTCTCTCATGGGCTCAGCAATTATGAGTGTTCTGGCAAGGCCTCCAGCACCTTCCTGTGTCCTGGTGGCAGCAGTAGGAGAACGTGCTTACATATTAATTGTTCCGAAGGATCTGATAGGAGCTTGTGAGAACTCAAACTCCCAGAGGAGGGGGCCGAGGAAGAAACAAACTCCAGCAGAAACAACTCCAGTTCCATGGATGGTAGGAGTTCCTTAAAGTGCCATAAGAGTGGCTATTGATGAGTATGGCACATTCATAGATCAAGTGTTTATTAGAAGGACACTGCCCATATATGAAAATGCTTTGAATATAGTTTGTATTTTCTCAATAAAAACTGGAAGAAAACAACACAAACCACTGCTTAAACTGAAATAGAATCCCTATTCGCAGTGCCCTTATTTGGGTCTCCATTAGAGGCGGGAGGGAAAACTATCGTCTGTGTTGTAAGTAGAATGGCAAAGACAAAAATCAACGGCTGCTCATACAAAAAGTCTGGAACTCTCGTTTGAGTTCTGCATTCATTAGCATGGCCTTCAGAGGCAAGTTGCAGAATCTGAACAAAATAGCTCTCTCTCTTTGCATGCTGCTTTCCTATTGCACAAGGAGGGAAGCATCAGAAATGTTGGCCACAGCCAGGCATTTTGCTCAAGGGGAAAAAATGTAATTCTTTACACTTTATTAACTGATTACACCCTTGTTTTCTATGATAAAATTACATGGTAAACAGCACCTGCAGATTACAGGGATCTCAGCTGGAAACAATTTGCTCACAGTGAGCCGTGAGGGATATATCCATTATTGCTACTAACTCTCCGGATATTGCTACAAACATATTTTTTCCTAATATCTAAGCACACAAAATTATTGGGTGTTTTTTTCTTTTTACCATGACATAGAATAATTTAATTCATTATATATTTCATGGCTAACGTATTTGATAGTATGAATTACTCCTGAGCTTCTTGAGGGTATACCTAGAGCCTACCTCTGGGCCTGGCACATAGTAGGCTCCTAATAAATATCTACCTGCTGAAAGAATAATAGGACTAACAGTAATTCATTCCTTAATGACAGCATTTTATTTCACCTTAACTGGACCTCCTTTCTTAGAATCAACCATGGAGACATGGTCTAAGGACTCATTATACTACTGGCAGGAATCAAATCAAAGGGATCTTAAGAATGAGAGGTTCTCTAGGTCAGTGGATCTCAAACTTTGGTGTGCATCGGAATCACTAGGCATGAGTGTTAAAATATAGAATCCTGGACCTTTCCCTCCCCAAATTTAGATTGAGTAGGCTGAGGTGGGGCCCCAGGATCTGTCTTTCCAACTTGCTCACTACGGGATTCTGATGCAGGTAGTCCTTGGACCACATTCTGAGAAACTGCTGTATTGTTCATTCCTCAAGCTATTCATTCTTTGGAGACTGAAAAGGCAAAATCCTTCTTTGCCACTGGTAAAATAGGGCTCTCACATAGTGTTTTTCACCTCTTTTCTGTCATTCCTTACAGATAATCTGGTTATAGAGATCTGTACTTCATCTGTCCAAAGAGGAGGCAGGTACCTACCAGGCTTTCTAAAATTGACAAATCACCTACTGTTAAAAAAAAAAATTTCTCTTTCAATGTTCTTCAAAAAATCTCTTTTTCGTATGCAACCATTGCCATCACTACCACCACCCATCAATAATCAGCTGGGAAAAAAAAAATAATAAAATAAAATAAAATAAATGTATTTATACCATAAGCTATTTAACAAAAATCTCCAAGTGATCCCACCAAAGCAAAATGTGAGCATCTCAGTACCATGAGTGGAGTTGCCCAAACTAGTTTGATGGGTATGTCATAGATAGAAAATGGATACAGAAGCTGACATTGAACACACTTTCAATCTTAAAAGAAACCTTCACTCAACATGCTCAGATTTGCAACAAAAGGTCTTGAGAAGGTCACTCAAGGTGTTGTCTGCTGAACAAATACTGAGTACTTACCATATGGAGGGCACTGAACTAGATTCGATCTTTAACATTACACAAACAACATGTGCTTAATCCTGAGTTGCTTTGTAGTGCGATGATAGCACTACATCACAGGAGGTAGTAAGATTTTAAAAGCAATGTGACAAGAAGGGAAGCACAGTATGTGCTGGTTGCTGAACGGACTGTGCCAGCTCCAAGAGAGCAAGCAAACAAGAACACTGAACGTTGATCACAGCATCCCATGGGAGCTGCCAACACAGGGTGGGGGTAGAGGTGGCAGCAATCAACCCAAATGCCAAGAAAAATTGGCACTTTGGAAATTTCTGGTATGAGTGCCAAGGATTGCTATCCCCTGTTGTAAAAATGTCTGATGATAACTGAAATTACGTAGTAAAACTAAACATGGAAGCTAAACACAACAAACGTTTTGTTGTTTCTTAATTCTGCTTCCTAGGAAGTTTGACTTAAAAATCACTGCCCAACAATGCAAGTGACTATAAAGTAGAAAGCAAAATAAAAAAGAACAGTGTGTCTGTTTGAGGATATTATCATTGTGTGACATCAGCAAGAAATTATACTACAGACCAGTTCAATCTCTGGCTTTTTTTTTAACTCTTATTTTTGGGCTGCATGGATCACCTAAACTTATGAGATAATGCCTTATAACACTATTAATTTTTTTCACCCCTCAAAGGTAGCTATATTTGTAGGTTCAGAACCTGTGTGGACTTATACTCTGGACAAGAAGAAATCTGTTTAACGTGCACATTAAAGGGAAAGATGAGTTATTTTAAAAACATGAGTATTAATACAAAGGAGGAAAATGGACTCCTGCTCCAATCATCTGTTTCCTGGGTATGGCCCTATTCCTAAAATCCGAAACAGAACTGGAGAAATAGAAGCTTACTAAATTGATTCTCATCAATGGACAATGAAAGGTGTGCCCAGTTTTTACATTACTTTGAAATTCACACCTGCTACAGATGTCACATCTACCTCATTGAGCTGTTATGTGTCAGAGCTGGAGTCATGCTTAATGTGAAATGGCAAGAGAGGACCACCACTACTGAGATTGTGAAAGTCAGCTGGTCTATGAGCATTAAAACAATATTCGTTGATGACATGTGCAGAGATGCAATGACAGAGGGACACCCAAGAATGTTTGGTATGGTGAACTTTATGGCATAACCATAAGCAGGGGTGCCATAAAAAATACTATAAAGGATACGCTAAAGCATAGCTTCAAATAACATGACATAGTTGTGGGCTGCTTGGGAAAACAGCAGCAGAGACCAGCCTGGAATGTAACAATATGGAATTTGGATACTCTTTTTTGAGTAAAGGCTTTTAGCTGACCACAACTTGAATACAGAAATACAAACAGTGACAGGCTCTACAAATAGCAGCTGCAGCCGCAGTTCAAAAAGCAGTTTGTATGTATGTCATACAGAAAGAACGTTTGGTTGAAGATTTAGTCTTTGCTCCCTACAAATGTGGGTGAAATCAGTAGTGTCATCTTTGAATAAAAAGAAGGGCAGCAATATATACTGGAGGTCACTGACTTTCCTTGGGAGTGCTTGCTTATTTAATTCGTAATTCCCTATACTTCTAAAGCGAAAGGCACTTGGACACATAAGGAGAAAAAACATACCCTTCCACTCGTAAAATCTGGAAATCACTAAAGGTTATCATTTGTGAATAGAATCACTTCATAAATTAGAACATATCTACAGAACTCATAGAAGCACCAGGATAAAAGCATCCCAGCCAATCCTGAGGTCTGCATTCAAGAAGCATTAGCTTGAATACATCCTCTTAATTATGAATTGTTAAATGGCTCTTGAAAATTTTATAACAGTGTCACGGTTTACCTTCACAAAGTTGGACTGATGATGGTTAGAGTAGCATTATCACCAAAATGAGATTGCCTGTATAATCCATTTATTATTTATTTGTTTGTTTGTTTGTTTGTGTGTTTGTTTATTTCAATCCATTTATTGCAAACTAGAATTTTCCCTTGTCCAAACTTTCCCTATCTTTAGCATTTTACGAAATCTATTTTGGTTCCCAATGGGGACCTAAACCACATAAACTACTAAGCTAGTGAAAATAGAATTGCAACAGTCAGAAGTTGAGGGGGAGGGGAATAGGACACAGGTAAGAATCAAATCAAGAAACAGATGGCTATAGATTCTAAGAGGG
>NW_006433948.1:2192548-2205273 GCF_000325575.1 Pteropus alecto | reverse complement strand
TTAAGTTGATGTTGAAATATGTTGTAGACAAAAGTTCAATTATTATAAGTAGTGCTCAGATGATGAAAGGCTAGAAACAATGGTCCAAACATACCCTGGGGTTGGATGGATAACAAGGATATTGACATAGGTATGTGGCCAGTGGACCACTCATCCAGGACTGGCCCACAGGAATATGAGTACAGAAAGTGAATTTCAGGGATCAGTCCAAAACGTAATGTGAGGCAGGATAGGGTCTAAGTACAAAAAAAAAAAAATGAATTCAAATGAGAGTCTAAGTTACAAATATCTTAGGGGCAGTGAGGTTAAAAAGTAGTGACATAACCAGCAGAGATATATCTGTGATAAATGGCCTGTGAAACACAAACCTGAGGATTAGAAAGGAGACTAAAGGGTCTGGGATGCAGCATCAGAACTTTAAATGCTGTAAAACTAGAATCACCAAGGGAAGAAAAGGACTGGTAAGAAAACTGGGAGGCCAAGAGACCATTCCATTGTGAGATTAGATAAATTCAAAGCTGCAATGCTGTCTTTAGATAACTTGACATTTTACTGTCTCTTGTATCCAAGTGTGTTCAGGGCCTCCCTTGAGGTGAATGCAAAACAACAGGTTATGTGGCATAATGGCAGACTGATGTTTCAGTAGCTATAAAACTGAGAGAACTTCTTTTCAATATGGCTGTTGATTAGAATCCAGCATTAAGGTGTTTCTATGAAAATCCTTTTTTTCCTCAGAAGAAAATTCCTGACTGTTGCTTAGGACCATGATAGTGAGTGAAGAAAGCCTCATGCTGAGTACTGTCTCATAAATCTTTTCCACAGCATCTCAACAGAGCTACCCACTCAAAAATAAATTAGGATAAAATATAAACAAATGAAATGAAGTATAGCAAAATGCTCTATTCATTAGAGTCAACTTTATGCATATCCATTGTTTGATTGTTAGTTTAGGGATTAAAGCCATCTTTCCATGGAGCAATGGAGAATTTGATTTCATTGCTGCCTACTAATCTCGTTCACAGAGTTTTAACTCTAATGAATCCTCTAATTTCTACTAATGGGTAAACAATGTAGGTTTGGCCAGTTTATAGCTAATTGGTCCTATTTACAAATATTTCTCCCCGAATCACAAAAAGCTGATAAATTTTAAAATTTGACCAGTATATAGACATGGATCAAGGTGGCTGACCAAATGATTTTAGCTCCCTTCTCTCTCAAGATCTCAGTAAACAACAACAACAAAAAGATATAATGAAGAGAATAATAGAGGAAATGAATCAGCAGAAAAGATTTCAATATGTTTCTGAAAGACAGAAAGTAGATAGGATTCTGACTGATAAAGAAAGGCAGAGAATGTGACAGAGGGGGTTTATAGTCTGGGAAGATGCTGGTCTGCTCTGTAGGACCCCAGAGAAGTTTGAAACTTGAAAATGCCAAGTAAGGGAGAGGGTAAAAATGAAATGTGAGTAATTCATTGAAAGCCCATGTACTGAATAATCATCTCCCACCCCCAAGTATAGACCCCCTAGTATTCAGGCATTTATTTCTAAGGCAAAAAGAATTAGAATGTTCTCTAAAGAGATTGAGTAAGTCATCCAAGAAATGAAGTACTTAGTGTGGGGATTAGTGTCCCAGAGCAAAGAAATCTACATTCTGGAATTTAGAGATCCCCAGTATAATGACTCTATGTACATGTGTGGGGCTCACAGGCCTCATATTTCGGGTAGACAGCCATTTTACTCAACCCCTAGACACATTATAAAATTTCAAAAATAAAAAGAAGATATTAAAAGCTTCCAGAGAAGAAAACCAGTAACAGTTAAAGAAACAAGAATTGGAATAGATTGGTCATCTCACTGGCAACACTGGGTGTTGCCTTCAAAGTTCTGAGGGAAAATTATTTCGAACCTATAGTTTTATTCCTCAGTCTACTATAAATTGAGCTTGATAGTAAAAGACATTTTAAATGGCAAAGACTCAAAGTCCACCTCTCACCCTTTTCCTAGGAAATTACTTAGGAATATCCTCTAGGAAAATGAGAGAGTAAAGAAAGACAGAGATACACTCTGGATTCTGGAAACAGTAGACCTAAAACGAGAGACTAATAAAAATCCAAAGATGACAGTTACATAACAGGCCTAAGGAGTATTCATTCCAAATGTAAGTATGGAGGGCTCTAGGAGGGAGACATCCAAAAGACAGAGGGGCTCAAAATTTTATCCACCTTTAAGAAATTAGAGAAACTATAGATGCTTCAATGCAAGAAAAAATAAAAGCAATTGGAAAATTCAGAAAAACAAAACATTATATGAATTAAGAAATGCTAATGTTCTCATAACACTTGACAGAAGAAAATTTGTAAATAGCTACAGAAATAAAAATGCTGTATACCGACTTTCATATTTCAGAAATAACCAAAAATACAAATGTATGAGACTTAATTTTAGAGATATTTAATTATGGGTAAAGAGCAAAACATAAATGTCATCCCTCTTGACAGTGTGAAAAGTAAAAGTACAACTGACAAGTGTTAGTAGGTAGAAGAGATGAGAAATAAAGGAATGGGCAGGGAACTAAAGGCCTCATTTTACAGAGTTAAAAGATATCGTCTATAGTTTATGAAACACGAAATAAAGCTCTAAGTATATTCCTCAAACAAATGAACAGATGAACTAGAAATCATTATAACTACATTGGGATGAGAGGTAGAATAATTGAGGTAAAGCCTCATTTATCATGGCAGAAAATTAATAAAGTCTAAAATAGATAAATCAAGTAATCGCAGTATGCAGGGAAGGAATCAGCAGAAGAACTAAACAGAAACAGTTAATAGAGTTAAAGATAATAATCTTAGAGGATTAGGACTAGAGGTAAGAAGGGTTAAAACAGTGAAATGTTGCTTATATTATAAGCCTTTATGTACATAGTTAATATTTTTAAAACTACATGTACGTATTACTTGGCTACTTCAAAACCAACCAGGAGACTTGAAACAGAAATATTTTGCCACTACTAAACTCAAACCAGCCTCTGAGAACCCTCACCTAAAAAAGAGTGCTAGCAAGAGGCCATCTAAGCATAGCTCCTGTCTCTACTATTTAGCCTGCCTCTTTCCCCTAACCCTTGACCCAAAGCCCCTGTTCTTTCTCTTATAATCATAGAAATTCCATGCAATCATGCATTAAGTTATAACCTGCTTCATTCTCAGATACGGAGATAACTCTCTATGGCTTTATAGGGATACAGTAAACTGCACATATTTAAGTGTACAAGTTGTTAAGTTTTCCACATATACGCTTCTGAAACCATCATCACATCAATCAAAATAATGAAGATATCCATCACTCTCCAAAGTTAACTCCTACTCTTTTGTAATCCCGCCCCACTCGGCCCAGTCTCTGATGCTCTCTGCATCTCCAGGCAACCACTGATCTCCTTTTTGTCACTATAGACTAGTTTTCATTTCGTAGAATTTTATGTAAATAGAATCATTTATTTATTTTTTAGTCTGGCTTCTTCTACTCAGCATAAATATTTTGAGACTGAGTCATGTTGTAACATGCATCAGCAGTTCATTCCTTTTTATTGATAAGTAGTATTTCATTGTATGGATGTAACAGAGTTTGTTTATCCATTCACCTATTGATGGACATAATGGGTTGTTTCCAGTTTTTAGTTACTACAGATTAAGTGCTACAAATATTGGTGTACAAGATTTTGTGTGGACATATGCTTTCATTTCTCTTAGGAAATACCTGAGAATAATTGTTGGGCTATATGGTAAGTATATGTTATAAGAAACTGACAAGTTGTTTTCTTAAGTAGATGTATCATTTTACATTTCCACCAACAGTATATGAGTTACAGTTTCTCACATCCTCATCAAAACCTGGCATGGTCAGTCTTTTTAAGTTTAGCCATTCTAATAAGTATGTAGTGGTCTCTCAATGTGGTTTTAATTTGCTTGTCTGTAATGACTAATGATGCTGAGTATCTTTTCATATATCTTCTTTGGTGAAGTGTCTGTTTAAATCTTTCACCCATTTTAAAAAAATTAAATGTCAACTGTAATTGAAAAATAAATTTTTAAAAACTGAGTTGTTTGTCTCTTATTATCGAGTTCTAAGAATTCATTATATATTCCGGATACTAGTGCTTTATAAGAACTTGTATGTAAGTGTGTAATTTGCAAATATTTTTCTTCCAGTTTATGTCTTGTCTTTTGTTTTAACAGTGTCTTATAAGAACCAAGTTTTTAATTTTGTTGAAGATCAATTTATCATTTTTTTTTCTTTTATGGATCATCTTTTTAGTGTCATATATAAAAAGATCTTTGCCTGATAGTTTAGAATTTATGTTTAGGTCTATGATCCATTTTGAGTTTTTTTTTTTTTTTTTCGCATTGACTATGAGGTAATTTTTTGAAATTAATGATGATGTCCAAATGTTCAAGCACAATCTTTATTAGAAAGACTATGCTTTCTCTATCGAATTGCTTTACACTTGACCACATATATCTGCAAGGGTCTATTTCTAGGCTCATTCTTCTGCTCCTTGATCTACTATCTATCTTTATATTAACAACTCTCTCTTGCTTACTGTTGCTTTCTAATCAGCCTTGAGTCAGATAGCATAAGTCCTCCAAATTGTTCTTTTTGAAGATGTTTTGACTATTTTAGGTCCTTTTCCTTTCTTGATAAATGTTGGAATCACACTGTCAATTTCTCCAAAACATTTGGGACAGATCAAGTTGGGGAAAACTGACATCTTAACATTATTTCATATTTTTGATGCTATTTTGAAAGGCATTCTTTAAAAATGTCAATTTCTGGTTATTTATTGCTAGTATATAGGAATATAATTGATTTTAAAATAGTGACTCCATTTCCTGTGAACTTGTTATATTCATTTGTTCTGGTAGTTGTTTTGTAGATGTCATATGATTTTCTACAGAGATGATCACATTGTCTGCATGTAAAGATGGTTTGTGTCCTTTCAAAACTGGTTGCCTCTTAATTATTTTTTCTGCCCTTATGATACTGGCCAGAAACTTTATTGACTAGAAATTATGAAAGCAGACTTTGCTCCTAATCTTAGAAAGAAAGCATTCAGCTTTTTGCCGTAAAGTATGATGTTAGCTGTAGGGATTTTGTAGATGTCAGATTCAGAAAGTTCCTATCTATTCCTAATTTTCTGAGAGTTTTTTTTAATCATAAATTTACATCGGATGTTGGTAAATGTTTTGTCTAAATTAATCACTATGACCATGTGATTTTTCTTCCTGAGCCTTTTACTAGGATGAATCACTTTGATTTCTCTCCCATTAAAAAAAAATTAAAGCATAATTGACATATGAGTTGAAAGCAACCCAGTGGGTACCTCGTTCTATATTCAGAGGCCTCAACTAGCACATTAGGAGAGGAGCTCAAAATCTTGTTCAGGTGGGTAGACATTGACAAATGAACATTTTCCTGTCTGTCTCTCTCTATCTTATCATCCATCCACTCACGGTTTGCTAGGCACTTGCTCTTGTCAAATGCTGTGCAAGACACTGAGGATATAAAGAACCTTGTAGATCTTGTTCTTCTGAGGCTTACAATCTATCTAGTGAGAAGATAAACAGCTAATCACATTAATGAGATGAATACCATAGTAAGGTCATGGAGGAAAGTCAATGAAATCACAGAGGAGTTATTCTGCTTGGGGTAGGGAAGTTGAGGAGGAAGATTTTTGAACTGGCTTTTGAAAAGTAAGCAGGAGACTTATAGGCAGAGATGAAAGAGGATATTCCAAAAAAGGGGTCATAACTGAGGGCAGGGCTTTAGAAATTTTTCCATACTTCCCAATGCCCTCCCTAACCATTTTAGAGGAATTTTGCATTCTATTAAAATGTACATTTTTTTAAGTATAGGGAAGTGATTTTCTTTAACCCAGAGTAGAATCTATGCTCCAGGAAAACATCCTGAACCCTGGCAGACCACTGTCAGTTTGTGAAGCACAGGTCTGTGTGAAGGAGCTGAGGGTCACTGGTAAAGAATCAGAAACTAGGAACAGTTTCTTGGGGTAGTTATCTAACCTCAGAATGTCAATCAAGCATTAGGCATGCAATTAGAAATGCTCTAGCTTCAAAGCTTGTATGTTTGCCTAAGGACCTAAATTATCATTTGCTTACTCTCTGATTACTCCAGCTCCATGATGAGCCAAGTTCTACCTAGCCAAAACACAGCAAGAATGCTTCTAATAGTTTTAAACAAGTTTTCAAATTTCTTTGGCAAATCAAGTCAGCTGTACAGTGTCTTGCTGGGGTCTTGAATTGACATTGAACTGGGACCATGCGGAGCCCAGTTCTAAGCAATAAATAATGTGAGGAATTATGTTAGTACTAAGATCCTTGAGTGATTTTCATTTGACTTGTACTAATGGTAACTGTTGAAATACTAATCAGAGACTTCATTTCTGATCAACTGATATCTAGTTGTGTGGAAAATGCTGCCATATCCTGTTTGAGAACTGATTAGAAATGTTTTACATTATTTCTTGCCAATAAAGGTCAAATTATGTTGAAACAATACCTTTATCACTTAATGGAATCTTCTGTAGAATGAAGAAACTTCTAAGTGTAAGTTGGTGGCACATTTATTTCTAGCAACATTCAATACAATAGAGCCCAAGGAAACCAAATGATTTGAATCACCACAGAGTCCATTCTTTGCAAAGGGCATTAGGTAACCAAAACTTTTCTGAGTTCCTACTGTAGTGTTTTTCAACTACTTAAAATTTTAATTCTCACCGTAATAAATGTTTAACACTTTATGTAGTCCCTTTTTCTGATGACAACCCATTTCCCAAGAAAGTATCCCTGGTTTACAATTATCTGCTGTGTATCTGTACCAGCTAAATAGACTTTCCAGACATTACATTTTACAGTTTACATTATGAGAACAGTAGATAGTTTTTTTTGTTTCCAAAAAGAATAAAAATATGGTAAGCATCCTTTTCCTTCTAAAAATCACTTCTATTGCTCCCCAAAGATTTAGCAATTATCTGAATAAATTCACTCAAGTGGTTCTAAATCTACCCACCTACAGCAACACAAAAAACCCCTGTATCTCCATAAACTCGAAGTCATTCATGTAATAAACACTGACTCAAAATACTGTGGAATCCGAAAGATACTATGCAATGTAGTAGGAATACAAATATTAGTAAGATATGGCCCTTGACTTCTACATAGCCACTTAGCATAATGGTAAGTATCAGAGAGTCTTTTCAAAATTGACATAGGCAGTCCTGAGACCACCATCTAGGGAAGTCAAGTCTGAAGTGACTTCTGAAAGTTGGTAGTTTGATAGAGATAGAATCGAAGAGACATCCTAGGCAGAGGGAATAGCATGTACAAAAAATATTAAAGCAGGTCATTTTCCTCTAAATTTTCTCATCCATAAAATGGGAATAACAATCACCTCCTGGGGTGGTTGTGAGAATGAAATGAGAAGATGTATGGAAGTGCCTGGTGCACTGTAGATGTTCAATACATGTTAGTTGCATTCTTGCCCCTAATATTTAAAATAAAATTGATGTAACCAGTTATCTTTTTTCACCTAGCATGACCCTGAAGGAATGGCACATAGAATGGATAAGATGCAATTGGGAATGAAGGAAGTAAGGCCAGTTTGCAGTGTGGAAGAGAAAGGGAAAGCATGGCAGCACCAGGCATAATCAGAGAGGGAGGAACTACAGGGCAATCAAAGTCAGATGCAACTAATAGTTTTAGAAGAAATTATATATCTGCTAGTCACACTGTGATGGGAAAAGGAATTACTGTCACTCTGGTTATTTGGTCTCAAGGTAAGAAGAAATGCTGCATATATATTCTGAGTACATTTTAGTCTCTTTCACTGCTATTTCCATGTTCATGTGGCAAGGATAGAAAGTAGGGGGTGAGTGTGTGTGTGTGTGTGGTGATGGTAGTGAGGAGGAGAGAATAAAGGGAAGCTTTGTATACATCTGAAAAGCACAATTATTTTATAGGCATCTTGCTTCCCAATACAAGTCCCTCAAATTTCTGCATAACAACTGATTGATTCTCTGCCACCAGTGACTTAGCATTAAATTTAGCAGATGCTTCCTTTGCTTATGTTGTAGCTAACTAATATAGAACCATAAAATCTACACATTTATAAAAAGGTAGTAGTGTGAATTTTAAGCACCTTTTTCCTCATATAAGTAAAGCCTAACACATTATAAGTATTTGCTTCCTCAATTCCAACAAAGGGAGAATTGTTCAGTAAAACAAAAACTATTGTTTAAAACATTCATAGTTGCAATGAATCAAAAATGGGCAAGGTTGTCACTAGTGAAATGCAAATTAAAACAACAAAAAGATATCGCCACACACCCATTAGAAAGGCTAAAGTTAAAAAATCTGACAACAGCAAATGCTTACAAGGATGCAGAAAAACAGGGACCCTCAGTCACTGCCTGTGAGAATACAAAATGGTACAGCCACTTTGGAATACAGGTTAGCAGTTTTTTACAACGCTGAACATAGTCTTAATATGCAAGCCAGGAACTGCTCTCCTTAATATTTACTCAACTAATATGAAACTTACTTTTACACAAAAGGAGCATGTAAATGTTTAAAGTAGATTTATTCATAATCACTAAACACTAGAAGCAACCAAGATGGTGTTCAATACGTAAATGGATAAACAAATGGTGTATAATAGAATACCATTTAGTGATAAAAAAAAAAAAAAGCCAGACAAGACATAGATGAATCTAAAATATATATTGCTAAGTGAATGAAGCCATTTAGAAAAGCTACATACTACACTATTCCATTTATGTAACATTTTGGAAAAGACAAAACTATAGCAATGGTAAACTGATGATTGGTAGTTATCAGAGGTTTGAGGAAGAGAGGAGGAAGGTTGAATAGGTGAAGCACAGTGAATTATTTAGAGTGGTGAAACTAGTTTGTATAATAATATAATGGAGGATACATGGCACTATGCATTTTTCAAAACCCATAGAACTGTACCACACAATGAATAAATTTTAACGTACACATAATTTTAAAAGTCATTTAAGAAGTTATCAGGTGATTGATGTTAGGGTGGAATGCAGAATATGACAGAAGAATCTAATTATATTACATACATGTGAAACTTTGTAAGAGAAAAAGAACATTAGGTAAAAACAAAAGAAATATGAATAAAGCATGAATTTTAGTTATTAATAATATATATAGTATTAGTTCACTTGGTGTGACAAATGTACCATACTAATATAATAGGATAATGGGATACTGGGGATGGAGTATATGGGAACTCTACTATCTCTGCAACTTTTCTGAAAACCTACAACTACTCTAAAATAAAAAGTTTATTTAAAATATTACATTAACATATTATTTATCTAGGAAAAAAACTCAACAAAGAAGTATACGCTCTCAGATAAAACCAGAAGAACTTGTCAAAGAAATGGTGAAGAAGCAGCACAGGTATTTTCACAGTAGGATCACCCTATGAAAATTCCAACACAAAGGAAAAGGAGAAAACTATGCATACAAAAGGAGCTGCTTTCACTGCAGTGACATGCAAAGTCTTATCTGGCAAAGTTAAACAGCAATGCTCTGGAATGTCATGAGAGCACAATAGGAATTAGCCAAATAACTTAGCCTGCAGTTACCCACAGACTAATTTGTTTTCTGAAGAACCACATTCCAAAGTTTACACAAATCATGAATCCTACAAAGATTTATTTTTAGTGTGTTTTTTTCTTCAGATAATGCTCAAATTGAACTTTCTTAGACATGAAATATGACCTGAAAGTTCATTATTGGATATTCCAAATATAAACAGTATGACTTCGGACTTCTTTACAATCTCAAGCAGAATCCAAGATTTTCTCACCTCCATATTTGATTCCTTATTTTGGTGCTTTACAACTGAATTCACAGTAAATCCTTAAAAAATGGGATCTTCTATGGCCGCTACTGGAATTAAACTTTGAAAGACTCACCAATACTAAAAAGAAAGCAAAATTATATAGATCTATGTATAGTCTGGACTTGAAATATGCCATAATAATGTCAAAGGCAAGTCCGTTGGAGAGGGTGCAGGGAGGAGGGCACCCAGTGGCATCAGATGATTATTTCACACCACATACTTGTTAACATGTGACTGTCTCCTTGAAAAACAAGTTGGCGGTCTTATGGTTCTGAGTTTCCCTGAAATCTTTATTCTGTTATTCCTTTGGGTAATTATAGCTTATTAGCCCTAGTTATATTCTCATGTTGCATAGTAAATTATTCTCCTCTCTCCTAGGTGTTTACGCCCTTCAGACAGTTGTGTCCCCACCCCCTCCCCCCTTAGTCATCACTTAGCTAAATTGTATAGACAAAATTCTTTTCATCTTTGCTCATAAATCAATCCCTCTGGCCCCTTAATCATTTTTTGTTACTCTTCTCTGAACTCTCTCCAATTAATCTATATCTTCTCAGTTAATGAGTTTGGAGAAGCTGAATAGCCCAGGTGTGATCCTAGTTCTGTTTGGTGTCTCTATGTGTTTGTAAATGTATGCAAGGGTCTTGTGTAATGGGGGCGAAAAATGTAATAAATTAACTGTGTCTTTTCTGCCCCAGTTTACAGTAGGCCAAATGGTTAATTATATTTCAAATATGGGTTTCATTGTCAATGGCCATTTCTCAAGTTTCAACTCCTGTTAGACTACAAAATCTGTTATAGTCCCTACTGTTAACCAGTCACAAATACGTCAAGTATCTGTCAAAAATAAATCTACTTAGGTTGAATCCAACCAGTTACTTTCAAAAGAACCCTATGCTAAATTCTTCCAGAGATTTTTTTCCCCCAAGCCAGTCTACGTGTACAGATAACACCAGAGTTGACTGCCTTTACTAAAGAAAATATGATAAAGTTAAGATATGGTTTTGAAATAACTGAAAGGAAATTAACTCACTTGATTGTTAAAGGAGTAAGGGTTCTTTTTGCAGGAAATGGTATTATATTTTTAGAGAACTGTCACTTCACAGTAAGGCAGATTATTTCAGAATAATGATTTCTTTCCAGAGAGTTCAACTTACTTTTCACTTCAATAGGTTTTCAGCTTTCTTTAGCAGAAAGGATGGGTTAGTCTACTATTGATTTTTGGAAATAATTCAGTTTGGGAGTAATTCAGACCCACAAATACTTACCATCATTAATTCTCTTCCATTTCCTTCCTGTTTTTTGGTGTACAGTTAGTTAACAGATGATTACTAAGCATCTACATTGTGTGATATTTCTAAGTTACCAGATGTTATAGAATAGGCTATCTATGAAAAAAGAACCTTAAAATACATTTCATTCTTGCATAGGGGTTGGTGACCTTTTTAGGGTAGTAAAACACAAGGCATATAAAAACCTGAGACTGACTTAAACCATTTTGCATTGAAAATGCTATTATTAAAAAATAGAAAATCTAAATGGAAGGGGAATTATGAGTAAAGGGATGATTGGCATAGAATAGAGTTAAGCTAGGATGACTTAATAGAGAGAACAAAAAGTTAAATTAGTCAATTTTCCTCCTCTGGCATGTAGTTTTTGATAAAAAAATATGTTCAAACAATAGCTAAAAGAAGGTTTGAGGATTATCTGTGGATTATATTTATTCATGTTATGATATTCCTTTGCCTATTAGCACAAACACTAGGAGCTGGGCTTCATAAGCTTACTGTGGTTCTCAAATATTCTCTGAGCTTTGAGTTTAAACACCTCAATCTGTATGAGATCAAATATGCAAGTGGAAGTATAACCCAGTGGGGAAAAGACAACATATTTTCTATAAGTAGAAATCGTATTTTGATTCATTTTCAAGAGTTCTTTGAGAAGGCAAATAAAGATGTAACCAATGGGAAACCGATGAATGCAATTTATTGGGGTTTTCAATGCATTCATTTTTTAAAGATCACACACCAAAGATTGCTTAGAAATAAAAATGAGTCGGCAGAGAAGTTGTGAGACTGGGAGAACAATTTTAAGGGCAGTAAACAAAGGAGACTGACCTGAATGAAAAAAATGTAATGATTAGCATTCCCCAGATCTGTGTTGATACTGATACTACCATTTATTGAATTCCTATTATGCACCAGGCACCTTACTCGGTATTTTCACACAGTGCTTCTCCATCTTTTTCTATGAAAGTAGCCATAAGAGCAGAAGAGACTAATGTTACTAATGTCTGAGAGCATGCACCAAAATATAAAATTCATTTGGTTTATCTTAGAAATTCACATAAACTTTGCATTCCATTTCATACTAAATACGTTTTACTGTAAACAATGCTTTAAATCACTTACCATTGATTAAAACAGACAGAAAAAGGAAAACACTGCATGCTTACCCTATGACATTTCTGTAAGCCCAGCCTTGCATATCTGATCTCATTTCTCATGCCAGCATCCCAAAGTAGTTATTATTCCCATTTTTGTAGATGTGGAACTTGGGACTCAGAAAAGGTATCAAGCTCAGGTGTATCTGCATTCAAAGTTTGTGTTTAAGGTATATTACATCATCACTGAGACTGAAGAATTAACTAGTTAGGAAAAACGTTGAAGATCTTACCCTAAAACTTTGTTTTACTCATAGGAAAACTGAAGCCAAAAGGAAAGATATGACAAGGAAGACACACAAGTTAGTGGCAGAATGGGATGAGAATCTAAG
>NW_006433948.1:2185460-2192515 GCF_000325575.1 Pteropus alecto | reverse complement strand
TACCATTATGAGCTCCCACTGCATCCTGCACTTCCTCTCATGTCCACACTTAGTTTTCTTTCTATGGTTGCCTATTTAGTTGTCTTACTTCTCTACTAGACCATAAAAGCCCTGGGAGGGCAAAAACTATGTCTGTTTTGCTCATTATTGTATCTCCAGAATTTAGCAAAGTGACAGGTGCAGAGTTGGCACTCAAAAAATAGTATTTTTTCATGCACATACACCTGTTATAAAGCTCTTTTTTATTTGCTATACTACACAGTCTATTTTAACATTTTTGCTAGTGATCTGGAAGAGCATGGGTTTAAGACAGTAGATGACACAAAGTTCTCTCCATATAAGATGCTATAACAACAGGAAAACATTACAAATACAATGCTTAATGAGACTCATGAGAGGGTAAGAAAGGTAAAATTTCCTATGAGGGTGACTGGGTAACATATTTAGCAGAAAGAATAGTCTGAATTATGTAAGAATATAGTCTCCGAACTTCTACTTTTCACACAGAGATGATATCTATAAGAACCCCATAAACTATTACATAAAGACACTGCTGAGGCATCTCAGAAAGGTCATTAGAAAGAAAACCAAAAGTAACTTTCCTTATGCAATGAAACCCACCATTGAACTATGGTAGGAACCTAAAGGAGATAAGCAGGAAGTTGGGAAAGGTTTAATGGACATCTATGGGGAAAATTAATTATGGTGATTGGAATAATAGGTATTACATGTGGAGAGATAGAAGAGTCAAGACTCACTCGTTTAGGAGAATAATGCCCGAGGAAGAGTATACTGACATTTATAATTACATATAGAAATACTGTGGTTTTGGATCCAGGAAACCTATATTTACATTGTAGTCCTATTACTTTCTAGCCATGTAACATGGAGAAGGTCATTTAACCTTTTTGAGTATCAGTCTCCCCTTCTAAAATGTTTGAGTAGATACATTTACGGGATGATTCTATTTCTGCTAATGGCCAAGTAAGCTCCTATCAGACTAACTAACTCTCTTGCAGATAACAACTGTCTACTTTGGATAAAATAGAAAAATTATACCTGAAGGCACTGGAGAATAAACAAAAGGAGACAGATGTCAGATATAGGGGAATTTAGGTTTAAAAGAAGGGAAACTAAGTGAGTTTCTCATTTTTAAAAATGGCTTTTATCACCTCATAGGGTGGCTAGAACTCAGAAATCTGTGGTCTCACTGGCTTGAAGAAATAGAAGATAAGAGTTCAAGGACAATCACAACCCCTGGAAAGTGAGAGGAATTCCTGGAGAGAGCCAGAGGGGCATGCCAAATTCTGCATATAGATTCATTCTGAATCTCTGGTTGAGCCTTGAATTATAATATATGCAGAACAGACTACAAGCAGATTCGTGCTGCCTTCCACTGCAGAAGAGATAGGGTTTACAGATTTTCAGCCAAGTTAAATACTTACTTTAAAAAATGCTCTTTAGAAGAACATAATAGAATCCATATCATCTATAACATAATATTGTAAAATATCCAGTATAACAATCCAAAATTATTTAACATATGAAAAAAACTGGGAAATGTGATCCATTCTCAAGAGAAAAGACAATCAACAGAGATCAACTCTGAAATGATAACATACATTTCAAATGAGCAGACAAGATTTTAAAGCAGTTATTGTAACTATACTCTGGGATATAAGGGAAAATACACTTGTCATGAATTAATAGATATGAAATGTCAACAAAGAAATAGTATCTACAAAACAGAACCAAATGAAAATTTAAAATCAGAAAAGTCCAATCATAAATAATGGCAGCAATCCACAGAAATTACAAAATAGTGAACTTGATAATAGACTCATAGAAATTGTCCAATCTGAACACAGAAAAAAATGATTAGAAAAAATCAGCAAAGCCTCAGAGACCTATGAGATAGCAAACAGTGTAACACATATGTAATTGGAATCCTAGAAGACAGAGAAAATGAGGCAGAAAAATATTCAAAGCAATGGTCAAAATTTCCCCAAATTTGGTCAAATATATAAATTCATAGATTCAAAGATTCAAAAATTATAGTAAACCCCTAAAGATTCGCACACACGCACACACACACACACACACACACACTCACACACACCACTTTACCTACTCATATCAAAGACAACCTTGTGAAAACTAAAGTTAAAGCCTGTAATTCCATTTATTTCACAAGCACTTTCAAAAAGAAACAAAAACAATAGGTATGAAACTGCCTAGCACATAAGCAATAACTGGAACATCACTCAATAACTGTTGAATTATTCACTTAAGAGATATGCAACAATACTAAACATTTGCTCCAAAGAAAATACTTACTACTTTACCCTAGGTTTGTGAATTCATTTTCATTATACTAAGAAATGATTTACACTGTAAATAGAAATGCATAAAAAAGCAGTTCAAGATAAGTTATAAATATTTATAGACAAGAGATAACTCCATAGTGGTTTGATAGGGGATACTAAAATGCTTGGACTATATCCTCAATCTTTTCAGGTTATACCCTAAATTACAAAGCAGTTCTTGACACATCTATAAGACAGAATATTTCACTGTGTGAATGGTGGAGACAGTAGTATGTATGCCCTTTCTACAAAATAATTATTGACTTATTCCTTTAAAATGTGGTTGTGAGGGTTTTTTACCCCCTCAAACACATATATACAAAGGAAAAGAGCAAGTATATTTATAATTCATTCTGATGACACAAATAATCTTTGGTACAAAGTATACACAAGCAGGGCTCTGGTTATCACTATGAGTGCATTACTAACTTAGTATATATTTAAATGAATATATGAGAAGAAAAGAGAAGAGAAAAGGTATGAGAAAAGGGAAATAAAAACACTTGAGAGGAAAAAGTTTTATAGATATCTGGTTTTTTTCCCTCTCCAGATGCAGTATTTTCCAATGATTCCTGAAGTGTGGTATCCAGCCTTGGTTAGTACCAGGCTGGCCAACGAAGAGTTTATGGCAACTGTGACTTTAATCTTGCTGTCTATAATTCAAGCTTTTCTTAATCCTCTGAATCCTGATTTTGTCATGCACATGTTAGCTATTGTTTCTAGCTTTGTATGCTCTAAACATTTAATATGTCCAAGATATTGATAAAAATGTTGAACAGGATAGAGCTCTATGGTAAGCCACTGCATACTTTTCTCAAGGTTGAAATAAATACAGAGTTTAACTAACTATAAATCCCTCTAACTGCCATCAAGCTTCTCTAATGTCCTCTTTTTCACATGGATTACACAAGATATAGGGTTAATTGTCTTACTGGAGCCCTATTTCATGATAGCTTTCTCTTAAAGTCTAATTTAGTAATCCTATTGAGAAATGACACATATTCTTTTCTTATTGACTTATTCTTAGGGAACCAAGTTCGAGATCTTGATGACCATTATTTTCTCTAAAGAATGTCTATAAACTGATTGAAAACCTATTTTAGAATTATGCTAAGAGTAATTGTTACATTTACAGATCAACAGTTTCAGCAGATCGCTCCCATCCCACAGCCCCACTTTGAGAAGGTTGAGGCATTTGTCCATTTCTAGTCTTATGGAAACTTGTTATTTATGCTATCTCAAAAACTGGTAACAGTAGTTTTGGGATTACTTTTGCAGCTTTTTTTCAGTGCCATTAGATCTAGTTCTTCTGGGCCTGGAGACTTGAGGTGCTCAAAAGGAATGGACATACATTTTCTAATTTTTCATCTATTTTGAGCTTCAAATGCCTTTTTTTTTTTTTTTTTTGGCGAGGCAACACTTGAATGACCTAACAGATTGCAAAGACCTTACAATCCCTTATTTTTTATTTTTACACCTACAGCACCTGGTCTCCCTAGGTGGTCTCCCATCCAAGTACTAACCAGGCCCAACCCTGCTTAGCTTCCAAGATCAGACAGGACTGGGCTTGTTTATGGTGGCATGGCCATAGACTCAAATTCTTTCTTAACCATGTCTTATATACCCTTTTCTGTTTGACCATCATTCTCATTGGTAGAGAAGTCTGGGTGAATATTTCTGTCAACTGTTATTTTTAATAGCATGCCAAGCTGGTCTAGCTCTTCCTTGTTCTCACTCTAAATGGAACTAAATATATGCATACATTGAGTGGTCCGTCATATTTGTTACAAGGCTCTGGCCTTCCTGACACCATTTTTAAAACTATTATGTCCTTCTCTGAAATGTGTACTTAGTTCTACGCTCTTCTAATTATCGTGTCACATTTGAACTTATCAAAGAACTTCCTGTGAGGTCACACTGAACAATGATGCTTTGGGGGCTAGTGAAGGGCGAATGCCCCTTTAGATGTGGTTTCAAATTACACATTCTTCTCTACAAGTTGTGATATGTGTTCTTGTAGCTTCTTGAGTGAGCACTATTACTAGGTATGTGTCATGTCTCTTCTGGTGTGTTGGGGCATAAGAAAGGTTGAGTATGACTGTTTTAGATACCCTCTCTTACCTTCTCTATTACCTAGAAATTAGAAGTATTTGATTTTGAGAATCTCTCATCATTTAAGAAATGTAGTATATCAGGATAAGGGGGGCATACTTATCTTTCATTCCTCTAATTTTTAAAATGTTTTTCTAAAGCCTATAATGGATGTTGAACGTTAGTGACAGCACTTCCTTCCTTCATTACTATAAACTCTAAGATGACACATAAACTTTCTCCCAAGGTTCCCATCACCACTATCTCACCAACCAGCTCTTCCTTTCTGTTCAGAATTATGACCAGAGCCGCAATTACTTGCTTGAATTATTCTACATCCCGAGAAGTGAAATTGTCATCAAGACAACAATTTTAACTTTGCCGTATACTTATGGAACGTTTTCTATGTTTCCAGCTATGTGTAGTAATAAAGAGAAGGTAAGACATTATCTTTATCTAAAAGTATTTCTTTTTTCTCCTACATAAATATTGGAGAACTCATACTCTAACAAGCTGTGGGATTTTTCCTTAGTTTTGCCAATAAGCCTGACTTTATGGTGCTGCTGTCAATTTGCAATGATGATTGAGAATACAGACAGCACCACTGTAATATATCCCATCATCTTGGCTCTCAGGAGGGAACAACAGAAAGACATCCCCAAAGCCACAGCACTCTATTTCACCACTCCCAATTCAAAAGCTTCACAAAATCCAATTCGAGTGGCAGTTGTGTCAGTGTGATATACAGAGAAGAGGAAAGTAGACATTTGAAAATTTAACTTCAGAAAAGTACTTTCGCACCATCACCTCAATGTGAAATTTTAAAAATTGCTATAAAAAATGGAATTACCCTGCTTCCATCTGTCCTTGTGCTCAAAAGATCCTCCCCACTGTTTGTGACTTAGGGTAGTCATTCTGGACAGTAGAAGGGAGTTGTCCCTTATTGTGCAAATAAAAGTATAAATGTAAATTTGTGTTTTGTAGGAGATCAAGCAGGAGACTGACTGCGAGAACAGGACACTGCATGAAATGTTTTGAATCCAGGCAATCTTGAAAAAAAAAAAGTGTGCAATAAATAAAGAATGAGTCAGAAATGAAGGAGGATGGTCAGTTAGGAGAGAAATATGGTGTAAGAGGTCACTTGAAGAGTTTCAAGAGTAGGTGATCACAGGAATATTGCCATTAAAAACAGGAAGGTAGTTAAGGGTTGCTGGGTTGTAATCTATACTAAAAGATAAAGAGAGGGTCATAGAGGACCTTGTTTAATCCATAACCAGGCAGAACTACCCCCTAGGATGGGGGTAGAAGCAAATACAGGAACTAGGATAAGACTATTGACTGCTTAATTCAGTCAATAAATATTTACCAAGTCCCTTCTCTGTGTCAAGTATTGCACTAGGCATATGAGATATACAGGTTTATAGAAGTGAATAATCACTTCTCTAATGGAGTTTATAGTCCAGTGAAGTCAAGTGAAAAAAATAACACTTGGATGGATCGACATTGACAGACTCAGTAAAATGGACCCAGGCAAGAACAGGTTCTAATATTACACTGTATACATATAATTTTTTAACTGCAATAGTTTAATTCTGAATTTCCTCACACAGTAGCAGTCTCTTAAATTTTCAATGACTAAGTACTATCTATTGAAAAGAAGAAAATAGTCTAGAATTACAATCATAAAGTCCCAGCACAGAGAAGGGGCTGACATTAAACCTAGTGAAGTGGTACAAGAAATGACCAGTAGAAAAACTTGGTAGCTTCATTTGGAAGTTTCTAGGTTTTAAGCAGTTTTCTATTTATTTCAGAGGAATCAGACAGCTGAAATAGTAATTGGTTCCATTCCTCTCAAAAAGATTGATAGTATTGTATAAGTATAAAGTATGCAGATATTTACAACTACATTATGATCCAGCAATTCTACTTCTGGGTACTTATCTGAAGAAATCCAAAACACTAATGCAAAAAAATCTGCATCTCTATGTTCGTTGCAGAATTATTTACAGTAGCTAAAATATGGAAGCAGCCTCAGTGCCCATTGATAGACAATTGGATAAAGAATAGGTGGTACATATGTACAATGGAATATTACCCAGCCATAAAAAAGAATGAAATCTTATCATCTGCAACAACGTGGATGGACCTAGAGGGTATTATGCTAAGTGAAATAAATCAGACATACAAAGACAAACACCATATGATTTCACTCATATATGGAATCTGTAAAACAAAATAAACAAACAAACATAACAGAAAAAAACTCATAGACACAGAGAGCATTTTGATGGTTGCCGGTGGAGGGGGAGGGGCAAAAAAGGTGAAATGATTAAGAAGTATAAATTGGCAGTTACAAAATAGTCATGGGGATGTAAAGCACAGCTTAAGGAATCTAGTGAATAATATTGTGTCTATGGCCACGCCACCCTGAACACGCCCGATCCCGTCTGATCTCAGAAGCTAAGCAGGGTCGAGCCTGGTTAGTACTTGGATAGGAGACAACCTAGGAAGACCAGGTGCTGTAGGCGTAAAAAATAAAAAAATAAGGGATTGTAAACTGACAAGGTCCTTGCAATCTGTGAGGTCAACAAAGGGTTA